>NC_133326.1:203138723-203438723 GCF_042186555.1 Aquarana catesbeiana | reverse complement strand
GCGGGCATTCCGAACCACACATCGTCCTACCCCGTAACCCCCCACACCTGCATCACATTTTGCCAGTATTAGTCCCCCCCACCCCCCTCCCCAAGCCATACTGATTATTAAGAACTGAGAGAGATACAAGCCCTATACCAATAAACCCCCCAGTCCGAGACATTCTCCTCTGTAGTAAAAAAAAAAAACAAACTCAGTCCCTTTTTCCTTTAGCTAGGGATGTCCGGAACTGGAATGCCCAACTTTTCACAGAAGTCCTGTAGGTTTTCCAGGGGCCTCAGTCTAATCGATCTTCCTTCTTTCATAACTCCTAGGGAAGAGGGGAATCCCCAACTGTACTTTATGTTGGACTTTCTTAATTGATCAAGCAGCGGTCTTAACTGTCTTCTCCACGCCAGAGTCCCGGCTGATAGATCAGAAAAAATTTGTAATTCCGTATTCTCAAAACATACTGGGGAGGCCCCCCGAAGACCCTTACAGATCTTTTCTTTTTCTTCATATGAGTGGAATTAAATGATTACATCTCTAGGTACCTCCTTCCTCAAATTTGGGGGCTTTCTGATTCTATGTACTCTGTCGATCGTTAGGACCTCTTCTTCCCTTCTACCCAGGATTGGGTTAAAGATTTTTTTCATTTTGATCGTCAGATCTTCATTCATTTGTTCAGGTAAAGATCTAATCCGCAGATTTTGGCAACGGCTCTGATTTTCCTGCTCTTCAACTTTGTATAACAGGGTGCAATAATCGCTCTGCATTTTCTTCATCTGCGACTTTAAATCTAGTATTTCTTTAGCCTGAATTCCTGATGCTTCTTCTGCCTCCTCGACTCTTTGCAGCAGGTGGCCCATGTCAGTACGTACATTCAGTATCTCTGACTTTATAGAGTTTTCTAACTTGGAAAACATTTCAAGCATTTCCGGCTTGGTGGGTATTAACGCAAAATTTCTCTGCTCCTCCATCATACTGCGTTCAAGCACTCTGAGCTGTTCTGGGTCATTTCCCCCTTTTGTTTCGCCAGTTCTTTCTTTTTCTCTTTTGTCCCCGTTTGTTTCTTATCCAGTCCTGGGCTCTTTGTGCTAACGTCTTTAAGGTATTTCTGTATTGTGCTAGAATTTAGGCTTTCTCTTGGGGTCTTTGGTTCAGCTGCTTTTTGTGATCGACCTCTCATATTACCTCCTTTATCTTATACCCCCACCTCTTTATTTACCCCGCAGTGCGATTTGCGTTTTAATCAGGGGGGCTCGAGTGGCAGGTTTTCCCCCTAGGCCCCCTATTAACCAGGGGGGCAACACTGTTGTAGTAGTATGATCTTGTTAAAGGATCTATCAAAGAACGCTAGCGAGTGTTATATTTCGAAGTGATTAGTGAGTTTCCATCACAATGTCCATCCCAGTCTCTTTTAACTTGCCTAACACAGGTAGAGAGGCAGATACACACTCAGGGAAAAAAAAACTTTTAGAGTGCCATACCAATGTACCAAACAGTCAGTGGGGATCATTTATCTGAGGCAGTCTCTTGTGGAGTCTCTGAATAGCTTTAAATAGACTTAATAACTTTCAAAAGCTTAATACTTCAGTTCTTTGAGGTAAGAGAGGGTTAATTTTCATACCTTGAGATGAGTCATTATCTTATCTCCGTACCTTTCATGCTGTTCTAGGAAGAAAACTTGTTATCTGCAGGCTGCTGTGCTCAGCTGATAATTGCTCCGTGTCAGGGCGTCCAAGTTCACCTAAGACATAGGCTGTTCACCCCCTCTTCCTCCGTTCCTCTTATCTTCACTTGTCTTTACTCAGGCTGATATCAGCTCAGATAGCTTATGGGGAGTGAGAGGGGCTGCAGGGGGGGAGATCTCACAAGGGGAGAGACGTTCTCCCAGCTACACAGGGACAAGCTTCCCACACGGAGGGATCGTTAGCCTCCAGCTTCTCCCAGCAGCTGCAGTAGCTCTGAAGTGACGCAGAGTGAGGTGGTCTGTCCCAGGGCTTCCTCTGTCAAACCCTCTGCAGGCTCTCACCCTGCACTACATCCTCACCGCTCAGTCCGACCATCCCTCCTCAGCTCCCACACACCAGCCCCGTCGGCAGGCCCCTCCCCACGCTCTGACGTGTCACGTCAGCATCCTCCCTTGCACGTATTTTTTTATAACTTAACCCTGACTTGTACATCTCAACAACATTGTCCCTTACTTGTTTGGAGAGTTCCTTGGTCTTCATGGCAGTGTTTGGTTAGTAGTGCCTCTTACTTAGGTGTTGCAGCCTCTGGGGCCTTTCAAAAAGATGTGTACATGTAATGACAGATCATGTGACACTTATACCCCATACACACATTCCGACAACAAAATCCTAGGATTTTTTCTGACGGATGTTGGCTCAAACTTGTCTTGCATACACACGGTCACACAAAGTTGTCGGAAAATCCGATCATTCTGAACGCGGTGACGTAAAACACGTACGTTGGGACTATAAACGGGGCAGTAGCCAATAGCTTTCATCTCTTTATGTATTCTGAGTAGGGATGAGCCGAACAACCCCCGGTTCGGTTCGCACCAGAACCTGCGAACGGACCGAAAGTTCGCACGAACGTTAGAACCCCATTGACGTCTATGGGACTCGAACGTTCGAAAACAAAAGTGCTCATTTTAAAGGCTAATTTGCATGGTATTGTCCTAAAAAGGGTTTGGGGACCCGGGTCCTACCCCAGGGGACATGTATCAATGCAAAAAAAACTTTTAAAAACGGCCGTTTTTTCGGGAGCAGTGATTTTAATGATGCTTAAAGTAAAAAAAAAAGTGAAATATTCCTTTAAATATCGTACCTGGGGGGTGTCTATAGTATGCCTGTAAAGTGGCGTTTGTTTCCCATGTTTAGAACAGTCCCTGCACCAAATGTCATTTTTAAAGGAAAAAATCTCATTTAAAACTGCTTGCGGGTTTAATGTAATGTCCGGTCCTGGCAATATGGATGAAAATCAGTGAGACAAACGGCATGGGTACCCCCCAGTCCATTACCAGGCCCTTTGGGTCTTGTATGGATATTAAGGGGAACCGCGCACCCAAATTAAAATAAGGAAAGGTGTGGGGCCACCAGGCCCTATATACTCTGAACAGCAGTATACAGGCGGTGCAAACAAGACAGGGACTGTAGGTTTGTTGTTAAGTAGAATCTGTTTGTCATTTTGAACGGGTACATTTTTAACGTGTTTAGCTCCAGCCAAAAAATCTTTTTTAAGCTTTTTGGAAAACATAGGGAAGGGTTATCACACCTGTGACATTTGTTTTGCTGTCTTTCCTCCTCTTTAGAAGATTTTACCTCACTTTTTGTCCCAATGACAAATGCTTTTTGAGAATTTGGGTTTTTTTGTGGAACAAGGATTGGAAAGCATCAGTGGAAAGGAGAAATGTTTTTCCCATATTAACTCTTACAGGAGAGAATTTCCCTTCCTAGGGGTAGATTTCATCTCACTTCCTGTTGTCTCCTTCCGTTTGCAAGTAGGAGTCGTTTGTAAGTTAGATGTTTGAAAGTAGGGGCCTGCCCTATATACTCAGCAGAAATTTGGGCCTTAGGTGTTGTTGTGGCCACAACACTGTAAGCCCTCACAGGGCCCTGCTGTGAAATATTAGATCAAGAATTGTAATTACATGCCCCTGTTGAACAGGGGCAGAAAAACTGGGCCTTTGGTGGTGGTGGTGGTGCTGCTGGTGCCACAACACTGTAAGTCCTCACTCGCTCTTGGTGGGTGCAGAAATGGGCCCTGTTGTGAAATATTAGATCAAGAATTGTAATTACATGCCCCTGTTGAACAGGGGCAGAAAAATTGGGCCTTTGGTGGTGGTGGTGGTGGTGGTGCTGGTGCCACAACACTGCAACCCCTCACAGACACTCTAGTTGGAACGCAGGAACGAGCCCTGCTGCAAAGTATTGCATCAAAAATTGTAATTACACGCCCCTGTTAAACAGTGGCAGAAAAATTGGGCCTTAGGCACTGGTGCTGGTGCCACAACACTGCAACCCCTCACAGACACTCTAGTTGGAACGCAGGAACGAGCCCTGCTGCAAAGTATTGCATCAAAAATTGTAATTACATGCCCCTGTTAAACAGGGGCCGAAAAATTGGGCCTTAGGCACTGGTGGTGGCGCCCAGAACCAAAAATGTTCTTACAAGCTATCAGCGTGGTGATTGAGGAGGAAGAGGATAATTACTCAGGGATAGTCACTCAGCATCAGCATAGGCAGTCTTTGAAGGGATCTGAGATTTCAAAAAAAATTATTCGGTTACATCAGCATCAGGTGCTTGGTAGCTGGTGGTGATCCAAGACTGATTCATTTTTATGAAGGTCAGTCGATCGACCTAGTCGGTGGACAGACACACCCTGTGATCGGTTACCACGCCTCCAGCAGCACTGAATGTGCGTTCCGAAAGAACGCTGAATGCAGGACAGGCCAGTAGCTCAATTGCATACTGTGCAAGCTCTGGCCAGTGATCCATCCTCAAGACCCAGTAACCCAGAGGATTTTCGGTGGGAAAGGTGTTCAAGTCTGATCTTGCCCCTAGGTATTCCTGCACCATGTAAAACAGACGCTGGCGATGGTTGCTGGAACCGATCATACCTTGGGGCTGCGGACCAAAAAATTGTCTGAACGCATCGGTCAGACGGCCACCTTCTCCACTGCTCCTTCTTTGACTGACCGAAGCCTCAGCAACACATTGTCCAGAAACAGGAGTTTGTAACCTCCCAGTCTCTGGGAACGTGTTGCACAGACCTTTCTGCAAGGCCTCCCGAAGATGTTTCATCCTCTGCTCCCTCTGCGATGGCAAGATAAGGTCCGCAACCTTACCCTTGTAACGTGGATCAAGGAGGGTTGCCAGCCAGTATTGGTCCTTCTCCTTGATACCACAAATACGAGGATCCTTACGCAGGCTTTGCAGGATCAGGGAGGCCATGCAGCATAGGTTTGCTGAGGCATTCGGTCCGGAGTCCTCTGGGTCACTAAGGACGACATGGTCCGCAGCCACCTCCTCCCAGCCACGTACAAGTCCATGTGTTTCTTGGGACTGATCCCTTAAAGACTGCTGCTGATGCTGAGTGCCAGGCTCCACCTCCTTACTGACACAATCTTCCTCCTCCTCCTCCTCCTCTTACTGTGTGATCAGCAGGCACGCAGGAACACTGTCTGGATAAAGGGGGCCTTGAGAGCTAAGGAAGTCCTCCTCTTCCTGCCTCTGTTCTGCCTCAAGTGCCCTGTCCATTATTCCACGCAGCGTGTGCTCCAACAGGTGGACAAGGGGGACAGTGTCACTGATGCATGCACTGTCACTGCTCACCATCCTCGTGGCCTCTTCAAATGGTGACAGGACAGTGCATGCATCCCTGATCATGGCCCACTGGTGTGGGGAAAAAAAAACAAGCTCCCCTGACCCTGTCCTGGTGCCATAGTCGCACAGATACTCATTGATGGCCCTCTGCTGCGTGTGGAGCTGCTGCAGCATGGCCAACGTTGAGTTCCACCTGGTGGGCATGTCACAGATTAGGCGGTTCTTGGGCAGGTTAAACTCCTTTTGGAGGTCCGTCAGCCGAGCACTGGCATTATATGACTGGCGGAAATGCACACAGACTTTCCTGGCCTGCCTCAGGACATCCTGTAAGCCCGGGTACCTGCCCAAGTTAAGGACGTGAGCCAAACAGGGCACATGGGTCATTTGTCCCTGTCGGAGGGCAGAGAGGAGGTTGGTGCCATTGTCGCAAACCACCATTCCTGCCTTAAGTTGGCGTGGTGTCAACCACCTCTGAACCTGCCCCTGCAGAGCTGACAGAACCTCTGCCCCAGTGTGGCTCCTGTCCCCCAAGCACACCAGCTCAAGCACCGCATGGCATCTTTTGGCCTGCGTACTTGCGTAGCCCCTTGAACGGCTACGGAGCACCACTGGTTCCGAGGACAAAGCACAGGAAGAGGCCATGGAGGAAGAAGAAGAGGAGGGGGTGGAGGAGAGAGGTGTGTCACAATCATTATCATTTTGGAGGCGTGGTGGCGGAACAACCTCCAACACTACTGTACCTTGTCCTGCATCCTTCCCAGCTGCCAGCAGAGTCACCCAATGCGCCGTGAAACTTAGGTAACGTCCCTGTCCATGCCTGCTGGACCATGAGTCAGTGGTAATATGCACCTTACCGCTGACCGCCCTGTCCAGCGAGGCATGGACATTGCCTTCCACATGCCGGTAGAGAGCCGGAATTGCCTTCCGTGAGAAAAAGTGGCGTTTGAGTACCTGCCACTGAGGAACCGCACATTCCACAAACTCACGGAAGGGGGCAGAGTCTACCAACTGAAAAGGCAGCAGTTGAAGTGCTAGCAATTTTGCCAAGCTAGCATTCAACTGCTGCGCATGTGGATGGCTGGGAGCAAACTTCTTTCGGCGGTGCAGCAGCTGGGGCAGGGAAATTTGCCTGGTACAATCTGACGTCGGTGTACCAAAAGCAGATTGCCCACAAGTACTTGGCTGTGACGCACCTAATTCTACACCTTCATTCCTCTCAGTGCAGGTCTCAGAGAGGACTGAAGGTATAGTGGGGTTGGAGATCTCAGCTGATGAGGAGCAAGGAGAGGTCCTCTTTGTTCTTTGGTGTGGGTCCTTTAGATACGCTTGCCAATGAACTGCATGGCAGGTCAACATATGTCTGGTCAAGCATGTGGTACCCAAGCGGGAGATGTTTTGGCCACGCGAGATACGCTTGAGACATATGTTGCAAATAGCAGCGGTGCGATCTGATGCACTCGTCTTAAAAAAGGCCCACACCAAAGAACTTTTTGAATAACGCGCAGAGACTGCAGCGCCCTGCACATGTGGAGCTTTGGGGTGTGATGCAGTCAATGTGCTGCCCTTAGACTGGCCCCTGGCCATCCTGCCTCGTTGGTGATGTGCTGCCTCCTCCTCCTCCTCTTCCTCTCTCCTATCAGGCACCCACGTTGAGTCAGTGACCTCATCATCCCCTCTCTCCTCATCACTGGAGCAAACCTGGCAGTATGCTGCAGCAGGGGGAGCATGACCGCCAGATTGCTGTCCTTCTTGGGCACCCCCTCTGTCCATGCTCATGTTACTGCCTTCATCGAGCTCAGTATCATCATCAGAGCCTTCCAAACGCTGGGCATCCTCCTGGAGCATGTACCCAACACTGTGGTCAAACAGTTCGAGGGACTCCTCAGGAGGACATGGTGGGGCTAGGGAAGGAGTCACTGATGACATTGAGCCGAGGGAAGAGGCCGCTGCTTTGCCAGACAAAGTACCCTGGGCATGGGTGAGAGAGGATGAGGAGGATGAGGAACGGCTTGGTCATCCACTCGATTAAGTCTTCCGCATGTTGCGGCTCAACATGGCCAGCTGCCAAAAAAAAGGCCAAGCGTGTCCCACGGCCACGTGCTGATGAGGATGCACCGTCTCCACGACCATCACTAGACACAGAGCCTGCTTGCCCTCTCTTATTGGCTTGTGACTGTCTGCCTCTCCTTCTTGGCCTTCCAGACATACTAATGGCCTGTAGCTGCACTAAGCTGGGATATAGATATATATATATATATATATATATATATATATATATATACTGATACTGCAGCTAGCAAAATCAACTGCCTGCCTATAGTATGAGAACACCACCAACCTTCTACAGGTAGCTTTAGCTGAACACTGTGCAGAGCTCACAAAAAACTAACTTGTAGGTTTAGCTGAACACTGTGAGGTGGACGCACTGCACTAACTTGTAGCTTTAGATGAACACTGTGCAGAGGTCTCACTACACCAACTTGTAGGTTTAGCTGAACACTGTGAGCAGGACGCACAGCACTAACTTGTAGTTTTAGCTGAACACTGTGAGCAGGACGCACTGCACTAACTTGTAGCTTTAGATGAACACTGTGCAGAGGTCTCACTACACCAACTTGTAGGTTTAGCTGAACACTGTGAGCAGGACACACAGCACTAACTTGTAGTTTTAGCTGAACACTGTGAGCAGGATGCACAGCACTAACTTGTAGTTTTAGCTGAACACTGTGAGCAGGACGCACTGCACTAACTTGTAGCTTTAGATGAACACTGTGCAGAGGTCTCACTTCACCAACTTGTAGGTTTAGCTGAACACTGTGAGCAGGACGCACTGCACTAACTGTAAATAGTCTAGTTGCCTGACTGTGGTACTAATAGGATCAAAAGAACACCAGCAATTTTATTCAGGTAGCTGTAAATACTGTAACAAGACAAGCCTGCCTGTCAGTAAGAAGATAACAGGAATGGATCTAGCTGAACACTGTGAGCAGGACGCACTGCACTAACTTGTAGCTTTAGATGAACACTGTGCAGAGATCTCACTACACCAAATTGTAGGTTTAGCTGAACACTGTGAGCAGGACGCACCCCACTAACTTGTAGGTTTAGCTGAACACTGTGAGCAGGACGCACCTCACTAACTTGTAGGTTTAGCTGAACACTGTGAGCAGGACGCACCCCACTAACTTGTAGTTTTAGCTGAACACTGTGAGCAGGACGCACCGCACTAACTTGTAGGTTTAGCTGAACACTGTGAGGTGGACGCACAGCACTAACTTGTAGGTTTAGCTGAACACTGTGAGCAGGACGCACCCCACTAACTTGTAGGTTTAGCTGAACACTGTCAGCAGGATGCACTGCACTAACTGTAAATAGTCTAGCTGCCTGACTGTGGTACTAATAGGATCAAAAGAACACCAGTAATTTTCTTCAGGTAGCTGTATATACTGTAACAAGACAAGCCTGCCTGTCAGTAAGAAGATAACAGGAATGGATCTAGCTGAACACTGTGAGCAGGACACACTGCATTAACTGTAAATAGTCTAGCTGCCTGACTGTGGTACTAATAGGATCAAAAGAACACCAGTAATTTTCTTCAGGTAGCTGTATATACTGTAACAAGACAAGCCTGCCTGTCAGTAGGAAGATAACAGGAACGGATCTAGCTAAACTGAATAAAGTGTATATATATATATGCAACACCTGGGATGCATATATATACACAATACACTGTAAGTGCAGCTAAACTGACTGACTGTTCTGCCTAATCTATCTAACTCAAATCAAATGTCACTGTCTGTCTCTCTCTCTCTCTCTCTCAATGAATGCCGGAACACACACTACACAGGGCCGCCGTGCAGGCGGCCTTATATAGTGTGGGGCGTGTACTAAATCCCCTGAGCCATAATTGGCCAAAGCCTCCTTGGCTTTGGCCAATTATGGCTCTCTGTTCAGACGGCGCTGTGATTGGCCAAGCATGCGGGTCATAGTGCATGCTAGGCCAATCATCAGCCAGCAATGCACTGCGATGCCGCAGTGAATTATGGGCCGTGACGCGCCACACGAATTTGGAGCGAATGGCCCATATCGTTCGCAATTCGGCGAACAGGCGAACAGACGATGTTCGAGTCGAACATGGGTTCGACTCAAACAAGAAGCTCATCCCTAATTCTGATCATGCGTGGCACTTTGTGCGTCGGATTTGTGTACACACGATCGGAAATTCCGACAACGGATTTTGTTGTCGGAAAATTTTATAGCAAGCTCTCAAACTTTGTGTGTTTGAAAATCCAATGGAAAATGTGTGATGGAGCCTAAACACGGTCAGAATTTCCAACAACACGGTTCTATCACACATTTTCCATCGGAAAATCTGACCGTGTGTACGGGGCATTAGAGTGCACACAGGTGGACATCATTTCACTAATTATGTGACTTCTGAAAGTAATTGGTTGCACCAGAGCTTTTGGGCTTCATAACAAAGGGGGTGAATACATACGCACATGCCAATTATCAGTTTTTATATCTGAAAAATAGTTTTATGTATATATTTTTCTAATTTTACTTTACCAACTTAGACTATTGTGTTCTGATCCATCCCATATAATTCAGATTAAAAAAAAATTGAACTAAAGGCTGTAATGTAACAAAATAGGTAAAAAGCCAAGGGGGTGAATACTTTTGCAAGGCACTGTAATGAAAGGCACGAATCAAAGCCTTTCACTTTATACAACTGTCATGTGACCTGCAGTGATTGGCCACAATAGTCACGGGTATCGGCAGCAGTACCATGGAGGTCACACTATATGTGCTGTATTCTGGCTTGGATATCTGGGTAGTAGAGGTCACACCGCCTATGCTACGACATGGCTTTAGATATCTAATGCCAGGATGTAGCATTGCCAGTATACAGCACAGATAGTGCTACCGCCATGATCCAGAACTTTCAAGCCAGCGTACAGCATAGGCAGTTTGATCTTTACTATCCAGGTCCTTTAAGCCAGCATATAGTAATATGGAGATAGATAACTGAGAGAGAAAATTGGGACCATTTGATGGGCTTTTTCATGTTTCCATGGTAGAGTGCACACCTCATGATTAGAATGGTAATGGTCATGAGATATTGTTTGTGAGTTTTTTCCCTAAATGTGTTTGGTTATAGGATTATACTCATGATCTCTCATGGCGTCTATGTAATGGGAAGTGAGGAAGGAGGTTGTGAGAGCTCCTCCTTGTACTACTTCTAACTGAATAGTCGACCATTGCTTACTATCTTGCAACCCTTGTTATAGAATTATTTCTGATTGGGACTCTAAAATCAGAAGTTAAAACTGCAGCTGCAGGAACAGATTCACAGGACAGAATCACTATGTTTAAAATGTCCGTTCAGTGCCAAAATGTATTATTATGTTATTTTATACATAGATAAGAAAGGGGTGGTGTGAGATGTTATTAAAAACTAACAAATAGAAATATGTTGTTAAAAGCTAACAAATAGAAATATATTATTAAAAGCTAGCGAATAGAACAATTGCAAAATATAAAACCTTGAGAGTGGAGGGGGGAGTAAAGACAGAGAGAGCAACTAGCAGAAGATGTGTCTGTGAGTTAGGTAAAGGTTACAGAACACATTTCAACAGTGCAAACAAAATGGAGTTTCTTGTGCTTAACCACTTCCCGCCCGGCCTATAGCAGAATGATGGCCAGGCAGTGGTGCAGTTATCCTGACCGGGCCTCATATGACGCCCTGCAGGATAACAGCTGCTGTGCGCCCGTGGGGGCGTGCATTGCAGCGATCGGTGGTGCGGTGTATCAGACTGTCAGCCTCCGGCGGAGGCTCTTAACCACGTGATCAGCCGTGCCCAATTATGGCTATTCACGATGTAATTAAGAAGAGCCATTGATCAGCTTTTCCTCACTTGCGTCTGACAGACGTGAGTAGAGGAGAGCCGATCGGCGGCTCTCCTGACAGGGGTCTGTGCTGATTGTTTATCAGCACAGCCCTCCCTCAGATGCCCACTTAAGACCACCAGGGAAGCCGCCAGGATCACCAGGGAAGCACATAATATGTGGATGGACAGGTACATCCCCCATGGCCATCCACATGTGCCAACATATGCCCAATCAATGCCAATCAGTTCCCACAAATGGGCACTGACTGGCAGCATTATGAAAACAAAAAAAATCAGTGATGCCCAGCAATGCCCCCATCAGTGTCATTGCCACCAATCAGTGTCATTAGTGCCACCTATCAGTGCCCATCCATGCCCATCAGTGCCCACCTATCAGTGCCCATCAGTGCCCATCCATGCCACCTATCATTGCCACATATAAGTACCCATCAGTGCAACCCTTAAAGACCCATCAGTGCCACCTACGAGTGCCCATCAGTGCCACCTATGAGTGCCCATAAGTGCCACCTATGAGTGCCCATCAGTGCCACATACCAGTGCCACCTATCAGTGCCCATCAGTGCCACCTCATCAGTGCCACCTCATTGGTGCTACCTCATCGGTGCCCATCAGTGCTGCCTTATCAGTGCCCATCAGTGCAGCCATATCAGTGCTCATCATTGAAGAAGAAAACGTACTTATTTACAAAAAATTAACAGAAACAAAGAAAAACTATTTTTTTTCAAAATTTCTGGTCTTTTTTTATTTGTTGCGTAAAAAATAAAAATCGCAGAGGTGATCAAATACCACCAAAAGAAAGCTCTATTTGTGGGAACAAAATGATTAAAAATTTGTTTGGGTACAATGTAGCATGACCACGCAATTGTTATTCAAATTGCAACAGCGCTGAAAGGTGAAAATTGGCTTGGGCAGGAAGGTGTATAAGTACCTGGTATTGAAGTGGTTAAATGAACAATACAGTGAATGTCCATTTCATTTCCCTCCTTTTGTTTATTTGACACCATTCTGCTCTGCGTTACATTCAGCCGATTGTTGGTAACTCCTGTTACAATGGGGTAGAGAGACGGCGTCCTGTTCTCTCCTAGTTTTCTCACAATAATGGGTTCATCAGGGCTGGTGGTTTGTTGATACTGCGGGTAGTCACACAGAGGCATAGCCTGATGAGGAAATAAATAACACATGTGAGAAATAGGAACATCACAATGTAAGTGCCTAGTTTCTGTAACCATGTTGCTATGCCATACAAAAAGTCACCAAAAGCTCCTAAATCCTTAAGGGGGTTTCATCCATCTTTAGCAATATCTGTGGCCTTATTCTGTAGTTCTCTTATCTGAGCAAGATGCCCTTTAATAATGTCCTGATTATCAGAAATGTATATACAACAGTCAGTGTGAAATACCTTACACATCCCACCTTGAGCTGCAGTGAGATAGTTTAGCGTTAATCCGTGCTCTAATACTACTTTTTTAAGCTGAGCCATTTCTTCACTTAATAAACCTTTATCAGTGGTAGTAAGGTTAATAATCTCATCTACAATCCTAGTGTAATCATTTATTCTTTTCATTGCTTCAATTCCCTATTCTGTCTAGGAAAGGAACCATGACCATGCCATGTCACCTTCAGTGAACAGCTCTCTTTTGAACACTAAAGGGTATTCTGGACTTTGATCTGGTCACACTGTATCTTTGCAAACAGCCAAAGCAGGTGCTAACTTCCCAATATAACATGTAAAATTAGTAGGAAGCCAGGCGTAAGCTTTATTTCCACATATATAATATAACCTTCTACTTATGGATGGTATAACTGCTCCTAAAAAACTGGAAGCAATAACATAGAATCTCAGGTAACTGATATTTTCCCATATTGGGAACTGAGCAATTTGTACTATAAAGGGTTCTATTTAGTTCTGGATCTGGAATATAATAATAGTGACCATAGTTTCCTCCATAAACTGTAATCTTTGCTCCAGTGCAATATGAATTGCCCAACCATGTACATTTAGCGTTAAACGGGCATGAAATGTTTAAACAAATCCGTGGAGTGTTCTTCTGTTTTGAAACCATTAAAGTTACTGATCTGTACTCATTAGCTGTGGAGACTATGTATGAGCCATTTATTCTGGTCCTGTTTAGATCAGTGAAGTTGAGAGGCATTGCTATCATGGGTATTGTTCCTGTTTGCGGATGTAAGTGAGAACACACCCAGCAGTTACTAGCGTTGCTATGGGTTGCATACAATTTTAACATTTGGATGAAAGGGTTATTTTTCCATGTCTTAGTTCTCACAAACAACAAAAAGAAAAGAAACATCATCATAATTTTTTTAAGGATACCATCACTTCAGGATTCTCTTGCAGTGACTGGCATGAATCCAGGTGGGCTTTCCTTCCAACTTGACAGCGGAACCGGTTGTCAAAAGCACCAAATGTGGTCCGTCAAATTTTGGCTCTAGTGGCTTTCTGACTTGTCGCTTGACCACTACCCAGTCACCTGGTTGGATTCTGTGAATACCTGAAACAGAATCTGGGTCAGGGATAGATTTATAAACACCTTCATGTATTTTATTCAATGTTCTTTGCAAAATCTGAACATATTCTAACAGACTAGAGTGAGAAGTCTGCAACTGTTGGGGAAAATATAGCCCTGTTTTTGGTGGCCCGCCAAATAAAATCTCATAGGGGACAGCCCATGTGGTTGTTTAGGGGTAGTTCTTACAGAATATAGGGCTAATGCAAAAGCTTCCACCCATCCTTTTTCTGTATCTGATTTAATTTTTGCACATCTGTTTTTCAAAATACCATTAAGCTTCTCAACTTTACCACTACTTTGTGTATGATAAGGTGTATGGAAAGCTTTCTGTATGTGAAGGGCTTCCATTACCTCTTTCTTTACTTTCCCAGTAAAATGGGGTTCTCTGTCACTCTCAATAGTTTCAGGAACTCCATATCTGCAAACTATTTCATTCAAAATTTTCTTTGCTGTTGTTTTTGCATTTGCTTTAGCTACCAGCCAGCACTCAGGCCAACCTGAAAACATGTCAACACACACAAGAGCGTACTCATAGGTGCTTAGTCTGGGCATCTGAATGTAGTCTATTTGAATTCTTTGGAAAGGGAAATCTGGCTTAGGATAATGCTTTTGGGGAACATGGAAAAGGCCTCCCTGCATTGTACAGAGCACAAGTGAGACATGAAGCATGAAACCTTGCTGCAAATGCACTAAATCCAGGTGCTATCCAATAGCAGTCAGTAAGTGCCACCATTGCGTCCTTAGCAAGATGACTGACACCATATGCCAGTTGTGGTAAAACTGGGTACTAACTCCTGGGTAGATACCACCTGTTGTCAGCGCTCCACAGGCCCTGTTGATTTTGGGTAGCATTACATTTAATCCACTTATCCTTCTCTTCATCCGGGGCCTGGTTCTGTAAATGAATTAAAGTTTCTACATCCCACAGCTCTTAAAGAGGGGAATCTGTCCCCGTGACCTGAGCAACCCCTAAAGTGGGTGTGACTCCATATGCCATAAGGGCAGCATCCTTTGCCGCTTGATCCGCTAAAGCATTTCCTCTGGCTGTCATGTCATTTCCCCTTGCATGTCCTTTTACCTTCAAGATGGCAACTTCTGCTGGTTTCTGAAAGGCCTCAAATAGCAGCTCTATGAGTTTTGCATGTCTCACTGACTTCTCTGCACTAGTCAGGTAGTTCCGTGCTTTCCAAATAGGCCCAAAATCGTGAGCTATTCCAAATGAATATCTGTTGTCAGTGTAAATATATCCCCTTTGATTCTCTAGGAGATGACATGCTTTGACTACAGCACACAACTCTGCTTCTTGTGCTGATATCTGGGGTATCAATGCTTCCTGATCTAAAATGGTGTCTGTAGTGGTTACAGCAAACCCTGTGTGTGGCTGACCATCATCAGTGTAATATCTGGAACCATCTACGAATAAGTATGTGTCACAATCTGATAAAGGTTCATCTTTTGCTTGTGTGACAGAGGTCCTTTCTACCTCCATCAGAGCCATTCAATCATGAGAAAAACTCTCAGGTTCTACATCAGTACCATTTGTTGCATCTTCCTCATCAATTACAGGAAGAAGAGTAGCCAGATTTAAAGTAACACATCGTTTGATTGTTAAATTCTTTTTTTTTTCACTTTAAAAGGTTTTTATTGATTTTATCAAGATGATACAGAGACAGGGTAAAAACACATAAGAAGAGTGTAAACTAATATAAGTAACAAATTTAGTTAGGAAGCACAGATCCAGAGTGACCGTATTTAGAATTACAGTAATATGCATTTACAGGTACTTATTTATACTGATATTTGCTAGTCCATAACACCCAACATTTGTCGAATTTACTACAATAAAGTGAATTAATTGCTAAAAGACGTTCAAATGTATAGTTTTGGTGCACTCTTCTGATCACTTCGTTTATATTGAGTGTTAGGGTATTTTTCCAGTTTTGGAGTACTAGGGATCTAGCTACTAGTAGTATGTGGGTGACTATGTGTCTCATGTTTTGCGGAAATTTTTCTAGCCCTATTAGAAGGATAGCCAATGCGGGATTTGGGGACGTGAGTATTCCTGTAATGGACGATATGAGTTTAAAAATTTGATTCCAGAAGCTAATTACATTGGGGCATTCCCAGAACATGTGGAGAAGATGACCTTTATGTCCACAGTTTCTCCAGCATAGGGGTGACGAATTGGGGGACATGTGTGCAATTCTACTTGGGGTGTATTGCCATCGGTTCATCACCTTTATTGAAGATTCCCAGTGGTTGATGCAGTGTGAGGCCTTGTGTATAGTTTGAAACATGAAATTCCATTGTTCTTCAGTAAGCGTTTTACCTATGTCCATGTCCCACTTCATATGTATTGCGTTTTTTTTTAACACTTTTTTATTCTGTAGTGTGTTGTAATATAATGATATACCCTTGTTGTTTTTTCCCCCTTGGGTGAGGTGTCGCCAGATGGAGTGCGGGAGTTTGAAGGTATCTATTGGGTTTTTTTTCATAAAGTGGGATACTCGCAAACATGTAAAGAGCATATGTTGAGGTAAATTATATGCTTTCATAATATGTTCTGCTGATTGTGGGGTGTTATGGGTGAGTAGGTCCTGTACTTTTGTTATTCCATAGTTGGGGAGCGCTTTCAAGGAAATCATTGGAATATTAGCTTCAATCATGCTTAGAGGTAGAGTAAACTGTATTGTCTTGCTGTTGTAAAGTGTGCGTGTTAGGAGAAATCTCCAAGCTTGTAATGATATGGCAATAGTTGGGGATAGGTGTTTGAGGTTCCAAGGTATCCAAGTGTCTCCCAAAAGAACCGTTTGTAGGTCTGGTAGAGGAGCTAAATATCTTTCTATGTCTACCCATAGTGGATTATCCGTGGTCAGGAACCAATATTTGAGTTGGTCAAGTCTAGTTGCCCACATGTAGTCATGTATGTCTATCAGACCTGCGCCCCCTGCCGATTTATGGGGTATTAGGTTGAGTTGAGAGCATCTTGCTTTTTTGGTTCCCCATAAGAGTTTCCATTGAAGGTTAGAGAGGGATTTAAGATAATAGTCGGGAATAGCAAGTGGAAGCACTCGGAACATGTATAAAATTTGAGGGAGAATCATCATTTTAAAGGCTGCTAGCCTACCTAACCAAGATAGTTCTCATTTTGCTATATTGCAAGTTTGAATTTCTATGTTATGAATGAGTGTTTTCATATTTATGTCTATCAGTGAAGTAGTATCATTAGTTAGGGTGATGCCCAGGTATTTTATGCCTTTAGAGCTCCATTCGTATGGGAGGGAATGTTGTAATTCAAGACAATCTGGTTTTGGTACCCCCAAGTTGAGTATGAGGGATTTTGAAAAGTTTACTTTATAATATGAGATATCGCCAAAGGATTTCAATATTTCGTGTGCTGCTGAGAGGGATTTTAGTGGGTTTGATAGCATAAGGATCACATCATCTGCGAATAAGTTGATGACATGGTGGGAGGTGTTAAAGTGGAATCCATGTATATCATTGTGAGTTCTAATGGCCTCGGCCAGGGGTTCAATCATGAGATTGAAGATCGTTTGGGATAAAGGGCATCCCTGGCGAGTACCATTAGTTATCTGAAATGGTATGGAAAGCATGCTAGATGTGTACACCTGCGCAGACGGGCAAGAATACAGGGCCAGCACTGCATTTAGTATATGACCACAAAAACCAAACTTGGACAAAGTCATTGACATATATTTCCAGTGGACCCTGTCAAACACCTTCTCTGCGTCTATAGATAGCAGCAGAGAAGGCGTTTGTTTTTTAACAGCATAGTGGATTATATTGACCATTCTCCGTGTAGCATCAGAGGTTTGTCTCCCCTTCATGAAGCCCATCTGATCGTGTTGTATAAGGGATGGTACACATTCCGCTAGTCTTTGCGATAAGAGTTTGGCGTATATCTTTATGTCTGTGTTAAGTAGGGAAATTGGACGAAAATTAGGTGGTGTATTAGGGTCTTTACCTGGTTTGGGTAAGGTGACTATGTATGCCTTTAGCATTTCTGGGGGGAAGGATGATGTGTCTGCTGCTTTTGTAAAGACTTGTAGAAGAGAGGGTATAAGGTGTGATTTGTATATTTTAAAATATTCATTGGAAAACCCATCAGGTCCTGGCGATTTGCCATTAGGTAGGGAGGCTAATGCATTTTCAATTTCAGTTATGGTAAATGGGGAATTAAGTAAGCTGATTTGGGAGTCCGATAGGGAAGGTAACTTTAGGTTATGAAGGAAGTTCTGTATACTTGGTAGAGTTGGTTGGTGTGTGGTGGAGTCATCTTTAATATTATACAGACTGCTATAGTAGTTAGCAAATTGGTTGGCAATGTCCTGTGGATTAGTGATTTTGTGTTTGAGGGTGGGGTGGACCAGGTGGGAGATTCTTGATTTGGATTGTACTGCCTTTATTCTATTAGCTAAGTATTTGCCTGCTCTATTAGCATTGGCGTATGAGTTCAGTTTCAGTCTGCGTAGGTGGTAGTCATATTGTTGGGTCAATAGGTCTCTTAGTTTGTTCCTCAGTGAGGAGAGTTGTTGTGTAAGAGTCAGGTCAGGCTTTTGTTTGTTTCGGGATTCTAAGGAGTGTATGTCCGACAGAATGGAATCGATATGGGCTTTGTGTCACTTTTTTTCTCTAGCACTTAACTGAATTAGTATTCCCCGCATGTACGCCTTATGGGCGTTCCATAGAGTAAAGGGGTTTTCTACCGATTGTGTGTTTTCATGAAAAAAATTACTAAGGTGTTGAGATATGATTTTGGATGTGCGGGGTTCTTGTAGTATTTTGATGTTATTGCGCCAGATGGGTGTAGAAGAGGAGACAACCTGGTCAGTGATAGTAATAGTAACAGCTGCATGGTCAGACCACGTGATATCGTGGATCTGTGCAGAGGAGACTTTCTGTAATAACCATTTATCAGTAAAGAATAAGTCAATTCGTGAATAAGAACAATGCCTGTGGGAGAAAAAAGTGTAATCTTTAGCATTCGCGTTTAAGCAGCGCCAGGTATCAAAGAGTTCTGCACTATGGATGGTTTTGTTCAAGAATGTTTTGCCATTTATTTTGGTATTTGTCGTATCAAGATTCGGGTCCATAATGAGGTTAAAGTCACCGCAGAGTATGAGGTTGCCATACAAGTGGGACTTCGTTTTCTTAAGAAGCCTGTTGAGGAAGCGGGTTTGATGTGTATTAGGAGCGTATAGAGTCACTACTGTATATGGAGTTGAGTTAATGTCACCTTTGAGGATGATATATCTGCCGTTAGCATCTAGAATGGTTTCCTTATGTTGAAAGGATAACGTATTTCTCAGGGCAATTAGAACTCCTCTCTTTTTATGACCTGGTGTGCAGGCCAGAAACACATAGGGGTATTCTTTGTTGGTGCATATCGGTGCTTTGGATTCCTGGAAGTGAGTCTCCTGTACACATAGTATGTCTGCCTTGTGATTAATGGCCTCGGCCCACATGGAGCGCCGTTTGGCAGGATGGTTCAAGCCCCTGGCATTTATGGATAGGCAGTTAATTGGCATGTAGATAATTTCGGGGATTGTGAGGCATCATTGTGCAGGTTATATACTCACTGTGGCCAATTGTGTCTTCTGGCATGGCAGAGTTGATTCTGTGTAATTCCGGTTTGTAATTGGCGTCCACTACTGGTCGGCGTGCTTCCATCATAAAAGAGGTAAAAGAAAACAAACAATATAGAAGAAATAAAGTTAATGTTACAAAGTTAACGAACTTATTAAGAAAGGGATCATTGAACAGATCCATTTGCAGACGTAACTGCTGTTTAGGTGGTGGCAGGGAGAAAACAGGGATCAAACTTGGACACCCTGTGTCCGGAGAGAAGGAATGACAGTAGTCGTGGTGTACTCATGCGTTTTCACCGGCAGATTTTTTAGAGGAACGTTTGCGTGAAACCACTTGCCAGTCATCTGGTATTGGAGAAGGTGTAGAAGCTTGGGCAAGTGGCGGAGTATGGGCTGGTAGTATGCTCCATTGTCGCAATGCTGCAATGCCTTCATCCAATGTGGAAATCAGGACTGACGCACCATTATGAGTAACGGACAGCTTGGCGGGGTATTTCCACTTATGGGTAATGTTGTGGTTTCTTAGAGCCTTAGTGATTGTCGCAAGGTTGCGACGTTGTTGGAGAGTGTGCCTAGATAGGTCTGGTAACAGCTGCAGCTCAGCGTATTGTGGGTGTCTGCTGTCAGGTTTGCGAGACACTATCAGGAGTTGTTCCTTGATATGATAGTAGTGCACCCTGAGTAATACATCCCTGGGAGTATTTTCTGGAAGGAAGGATGGTTTGGGGATGCGGTGGATGCGATCCACAATGAGGTCTTGTGGAGACAGGGATGGGATTAGGGTGGAAAAGAGCGCTTGGGTGTATGCCAGTAGTTGTGTAGCAGGAATCGATTCAGGTATCCCCCTAATCTTTAGATTGTTCCTCCGGGAACGGTCTTCCAAATCTGCTACTTTTGATTTCAGCCATGCGATTTCTTCCGTGTGGTTGTTGTGTGCATCTACCATTGTATTGAAGGATGAGGTAAAATCACTCATACTGTGTTCAATATGGTCTACTCTGTTACCCAGGGCCTGCACTTCCCTCTGGCAGTGGTTTATTCCTGCTGTCATATCAGCATGTAATGAGGCTTTTAATGACAGTAACATGTCCTTTAGGACTGTATCAGACACCGGTTTGTCAGAAGTGGGGAAAGCTGCTATAGGGTCTGGTGTGTGGGATGTAGCTGGCGCTTCAGTGATGTGAGGCCTGCTTACCTCCATGTCAGGGTCCATCAGCGGTCTTTCAGGGGAAACAGTTCTTTGTTTCTGTTTTGCCGGACTCCTGGTGGATGGACTAGAGGTCCCAGAGGAAGACCCGCTATCCGTCCGGGTGTTTCGCTGCTCGTTTTGAGGGCCAGAGCGGCCATTTGGTGTGAATGCGGCCCGCTGTGCTGTCTGGCTCAGCCTCGCGCCGGCGCCATTTTGGTGGTGATCGCGCGCCCGGAAAAAATCTTGCATTTTCTGCAGATTTTGTGGGTTTTTTCTGTGCCTGGGCATATCGGCTGGCTCAGTGGGTTCCAGGGATCCCGTGGATGGATCGTGGGGTCTGGATGATGCCGGTGAGCGTGGATGGGTTCGGATTCTCTCCGGCGGCCGAGTGGAGCTCCTACATTAAGCGTCCATGTTGGAGCTCGGTCGCCACGCCCCCCCGATTGTTAAATTCTATGGAGCAAAAAGAGCATACTGGTACTTGTCAAATCTACTGGCAGACACACCACCACCACCACCAGGAACACCGGAACACCGAAATACGAAAAAATCTGTAAGTTTTTGTGACACAATCCCTGATGAAGGAAAACAGTTCACTATTTTGAATCTCTCATCCTACTCTTTAACTGTTGATGGGTCTAGAGGTCTCCAGCTGGGTTTAACTTTCTGTCCTGATGCCAATGTAGATCGATTTGATATTATTAAGGATATTCATTTATTTGCCCGATGTTTGATGTTTAAGATTATTTACCATAAACCTGCTAATATTGCTCATCTCGCCACTTCCACTGGCGAAAATGATCTTACTATTAGAGAAATTCAGGCTATACAAGATCCCATGGAACTATGGGAGGAGGATGGTCACTCTATTGACTCACCATTTAACCCCCCATTATTATCAAAAGAGATCTCATCAAATAGATGTTTTCCCCCTCCACAACTATTCAAGCCCAGATCTAGGAACTTCCCCACTTTGGGGAATAATCCTAACATCTGGGCCTTTGTGCAACAGATAACTAAAGAAGTGGAGGAGATGAGTTGCCACAGGTTCTCCTCTGACCACTTATCTCTACCACTAAGGAAAGCTCTGGTATCTCTGCAGAAAAATATGGAAATAATAATCAAATCAGCTGACAAAGGCGGGAACCTTGTAGTTATGGATCGCAGTAATTATGAACAAATGTGTCTATACATTCTTCACAATCGAGAATGGTACAAACCAATCTCTTGGACAGTTATCGAATCATATTGTAGAGAATATAGAAACATTATTGCTAGGGCACTTTCTAGAAACTTGATTGACAAACAAACTTGGACCTATGTAAACACTCAGGAACTGAAAGTTCCAACTTTCTATGCTCTACCCAAGATCCATAAATCTTTAACAAACCCTCCTGGTCGGCCCATTATTTCAGGGTGTGGATGTTTAACTGAAAATGCGAGCAGTTTAATAGATACCTACCTAGGTCCTCATGTGAAATCATTATTTTCATATGTACAGGATACAATTGACCTCATCAAATTGATTAAAGGCATCTCAGTTCCTGAAGATGCATAGCTTGTCACCATCGATGTGGAGAGCCTGTACAATGCAATCCCACATGAGCTGGGATTAAGGGTTGTGGCAAAACATCTATATGAACGTGGCCAAACTACTGATCAATATAGTGAATTTATATGGGATCTGTTGAAATTAATCCTCACGAGAAATATGTTTATGTTCGGTTCCTCCCACTACCTCCAGGTTCAGGGGGTTGCGATGGGGACACGTTGTGCCCCATCATATGCCAACCTGTATCTGGGGGGGTGGGAGTGGAACCTTTTTGCAGGAGAGGACATAAAAAAAAATCTGGATTGTGTGGTGACTTTCCATCGCTATATTGATGACAACAGTATCCCCTACGGTCAATACTTCAGATTGCGGTTTAACTGTAGCAGGGACAATGATATTCAAAATTAGGCTAATTCCTTATACTCTTGTTTACGAGAGAGGGGATAAACTCATAGTATCCTCAAACAAGCTTTTAACAAAGCCAAAGATCATGTTAGAGACACCTTAATTCATAAGAAAAAAACTAAGGCCTCATCTCAAACTAATAATTACATCATATACCAAACAGCATAAAAAAGTGAGACAATACATTTTGGCCATTCCTATTGGCAGACCCGATTGCAAATGACTGTATGTTGAAAGACAACCGCAAATTACATATAGATGAACATTTCCCTCACTTACTTTACTTACTTTCTCGCTCATGGCAGTGAGGGGAACTTTCTGTCAGCAACACAAACAGACATAAAATTCTTTTTTTTTGTCAAGAGCCCCTGTCCGACTTTAAATTTAAGTTTGTGCCCCTGTTGCAGATTTTGGAGTGGTAAAACCATTCTCAGCAGGAAAGAATTGAGGGTAAAAGATTAAAGAGCTGTCATTGGGTATTATGACAGGATAGCACTCTGTCACTGTGAGAAAAGGCAGTTTCACTGCAGATTGGCATGCAAAAAATGCATACCCAAATGTGAGACTGGTTGGCAGCCCTCTGGACAGTTGTTGTTTCACCTATGTTACTTACCCACACAGGGCAAAGGGCTCCAGGATCTGTGTCTCTTATGTGAAAAACAAGCTCAAAGCCTAATATGTTCTGAGTGGGTCCTAGAACCTGGAAACTTTGTAGGGTTTTAGGTGGGACGAAGCATTCAGAGTTTACATGGTAACCATTTACCACTGATTGTGTTCCTGTGCACAAATCTTTTTGTGTGTGAACTAACTGGGGTTACATGCTTTTCCGCTTTAAGAGACAGTCTTGCTGCAAAAGAGCAGCAGAAGTGTGCACAGACACACAAGAGGTTTGTGTCTCTGTATTGACCAGGCCAACACAAGTCCGTGTTTTGTTTCCTGATGTGTGCGATGCTAAAAATAATGAACATTTATAAACCTAACCCACCCACATAGACCTTACAGTGGCACTTATTGTTTGCCATCCTTCTGAAGTTCAGTCTACGATCAGTTTTTCCTAGTAATAAGGATGTGGTAGGGGGTGACCTGATGTCTTGGCTCTCTGTGCAGTCAAACCCTGCCACCAGATCGCTTCCTGACATCACATATTTGTTCATGTTTCTACATTGTATAGTATATATAAAGCTGAATGCAGTTGTACCTTTTTTTGGCACATGCTCCCCATTCACAGTTCTGCTGTCAATTAAAATATGTTTTTTACAGGGGAGGGGCAGAACAACACTATGAACTGCATAGTTTCACTCATAGTAGCTGGTACATTAACTGGTTGGACTGGACAACAGAAGTGTGGCACAGATGAGGAGGTGCAATTAATACAATAATGCAGGTAACTAGAATATATTGTAAAAAAAAAAGTAATACATTTTCCCACCCTGAACTAATGCTTTGCACGAATGTAAACATGCTCAGGACAAACACAGAACTATATTCAGGAAAAAAAAGGTAAAAAAAAACAGGGACAGCCTTGATGAACCACTTAGTCTTTTTCAGTCATGACTGTTCTATGTTTCTATTGTAAATTGGTGGAGAATTTATATGAAAGAACACTAAGGAACATTACAAAGCTAGGGTAATGAGAGCAACAGAGAAAATTTCATTTTATAATGCATAGTGCCTATTTGAACACATATTTTCCATTTTAGTCAATGGATAAAACACATATTACAACATCAAGATAATGTATTTTACAGAGAGTGAAAAATGTGTATCTTTTAATGGGAAAACTGTCTGAAATTGGGCAGATGAGTGTAATCTCTGTTAAATGCAGAAACCCATAATGTGCATGATGTTGTTATTCTGTTTTGTAGGACAAGATATTTAAATTTATTTCAACAGCTAGAGACAGTAGTGGGTTAGCAGTTAGTGAATATTCTTTCTTCACATGGTAGCCTACTTTTTTTCTCTTGAGTTCAAATGCAAGGTGGTTTCTTTGTTGGTTTGAAAATAAGTTATTGTAATGATCCTGACATATGATCACCTTCATGTAGTTTGGGGGTCTTCACACTCGGGTAGACTACTTTAGGATCCTGCACCACCAACATGATTTAGAGGTACAATTGTTGGGTACAATAAAAAGTAAACCTTTTTTTTGGTATTTGTAAGAGTGGCACCTGAAAAGTCACATTGTTTGCCTTTCTTTGATTTGTTTTGGAATATATTACCGAGATGTGGTTCAATTAAATGTGTGGCCGACCACTCCTTTATGTTTACCATGGTTTAGAACCTATGTTAACAGGGTTTGGGCTTATGTTAAGGGCATTAGTTTGACGTCAGTTCAAGAAGCTTCTGAGATCACTGAGAATTCATTGACAAGTTCCTTCTGACCTAGATTTGACCTGCTTCAAGTAGGTTTTGAATTCCTATAGACTTGTATGGGAATGCAAGACCTATTTGAAGCAAACAAGAGCCTGTCTTGAAAGGCTCTTACAAGGGAACTTAATGTTATCAGGAACATTTAGAAATGTTAATTGTACCTAAGCAGTACCCTGAAAAATGTATCTTTTGATTAGATTTCCTCCTGAGAAATTGCACTTCCTGGTAGACATGTGCAGTTCGTTACGTTCCGAATCGAAACTCAGACAAATTTTCATTATTCAGAAATTCAGGTGTATCTTAATTACTGAATTAAAATAGTAACAAATATAAATGAATCCATAATAATGAACCATAATTTGGACAAAATTAGATTTGAATTTGATAACAAATTTGAAAAAAATTTGAATCAAATTTGAAAAAATTAGAAATCGACTTTCTAAAAAAATTACAATAGAAAATAATAGAATAGAAAATTAAAGAATAGAATAGAAAAACAATAAAATATAATAAAATAGAAAGAATATAACCATCTTCAGAAATTCTAATTTCAAATAGAATGATTTTGAATAGAAAATATTAGAATAGAAAAGAATAGAATAGAAATTAAGAGAATAGAAAAGAAAATAATTGAAAAACAATTAATATAGAATAGAATAAAATAAAATAGAAAGAATATAACCATTATATTCTTTCTATTTTATTTTATTCTATTCTATTAATTTTCTATTCTATTCTTTTCTATTATTTCTATTCTATTTTTTTCTATTCTATTCTAATCTTTTCTGTTTGCATTTCGAAAGATGGTTATATTATACCTATCTCCTGAAATTCTAATTTTGAATAGAATGAATTTGAATAGAAAATATTAGAATAGAATAGAAAACAATAGAATAGAAAATAATACAAAATAATAGAATAGAAAAGCAATAAAATAAAATAGAAAGAATATAACAGTGCTCAATCAACATCCGTCACAGTGTACCATTGTCCCATCAACATCTGTCCAAGGGTACCACCAGTGCCCCACGCACATCTGTCGCAGTGCACCAGTGCCCCATCAACATTTTTCGCAGTGTACCAGTGCCCCATCAACATCTGTCACAGTGTACCAGTGCACCATCGACATCTGTCACAGTGTACCAAAATAATAGAAAAGAATAGAAAATAAGAGAATAGAACAGAATAGAATAGAAAAACAATAGAATAGAATAGAAAATAATACAATAAAATAGAATATAACCTAACCATCTTCAGAAATTTGATTTTCAAATAGAATTAATTTGAAAAGAAAAGATTAGAATAGAATAGAAAATAAAAGAAAAGAAAACACTAGAAAAGAATAGAATATAAGAGAATAGAATAGAAAAGCAATAGAATAGAAAAAAATAGAAAGAATATTCCAAAATTAGAATTTTGAATATAATAAATTTGAATAAAATAGATTAGAATAGAATCCAAAACAATGGAATCCAAAATAATAGAAAATAATCAAAAATACGAGAATAGAAAAGAATAGACTAGAATAGAATATAAAGAATATTTTGTTTTATTCTATTCTATTGATTTTCTATTCTATTCTCTTATTATCCATTCTATTCTTTTCTAGTATTTCTATTCTATTCTTTTATATTCTATTCTAATCTTTTCTATTCGAATTTCGAAAGATGGCTATATTATACCTATCTTCAAAAATTCAAATTTTATAAAATAGAATGAATTTGAATAGAAAATAATAGAAAAGAATGGAATAGAAAATAGAATAGAATAGAAAAACATATAATATAGAATAGCATAAAATAGAAAGAATATATCCGTTATATTCTTTCTATTTTATTTTATTCCATTCTATTGATTTTCTATTCTATTATTTTCTATCCTCTTCTCTTATTTTCTGTTATATTCTTTTCTAATTTTTTTTTTATTATTTTCTGATCTATTCTATTCTTTTCTATTCAAATTAGAATTTTGGAAGATTGTTATATATTCTGTTTTATTCTATTCTGTTCTAGTGTTTTTCTATTCTATTCTGTTCTATTCTATTCTTTTGTATTCATATTTGAATTTTGGAAGATGGTTATATATTGTATTCTTTCTATTTTATTCTATTCTGTTCTATTGTTTTGCTTTTCTATTCTTTTCTATTCTATTCTCTTATTTTATATTCTATCATGTTCTATTATTTTACATTCTATTCAAAATTAGAATTTTGGAAGATGGTCAGTCAGCATCAATAGCCTAATGCAACTGCTGCATTTAAATGTAAAAAAAAAATTGAATTTGAGTTTGAGGTGGGATCAGTAAATACAGTGACCCTAAACTGTAAGCAAGTCTATAAATATTTATATTTGAAAAAAAAACCTCAAATGGCTCTATTTTTGCTGGAAGATATTATGGTATGTTTTAGAACTGTACAATATGTAAATATGTATCTCCATTGTTCAAAAGAAGGTATGGGTGTGTCCATAAAGAGGTCTGATGACCCCAGACTTAGGTGTAGAAAGAAAAGGGCAATCATGTTGTACATAGTGCCATCTTTATCTCTCCAAAATTCACAAGTCTGTAAAAATAGTTTACATTTAAATTGGTACTAAAGGGTACTTTTATACTCACCTTTCCTGTAACAGACCCATCCCAGGCCAGTGCCGTCATCTTTTCCTGTGTGTCGGTTTTTGGCCATCCTTTTTAGCCGACATTGAATGATGTCAACCCTGTGCATACACATGGGGCAGTCATTCCAGCACACTGGGGATTGGACTGGCAACTGTAAGCTGAGAAGCACATGTGCAGCTCAGTTTACATGCCAAGAAATAAAGCATACAGGCAGGTAAGTGTATGTTCTTACAAGTGTAAATATAAGTGAAACTGTATTCTATTGAAGAAAAGACATTCTGCAAGAGACATATACTAAAGTGATAAATAGATACCAAAAATGATGGTACCCAAAATTCTCTTTAGGAGATGCCTTAATCTTTTCCCGACCATGCTATAGCCAAAAGACAGCTACATCGTGATCTTCCAGTTCTGGGAGGGTGTCCCTGGATGTCCTCCCAGAACCACACCCCTCACACGAGACAAAGCTGAACAGAGATAGGGATAAAGGGCCAATCACAGGGGCTGTTTACCATGTGATCAGCCATGTAAACAGCTGATCACAGCTCTGTCACAGCATGAGGAGAGGAGAGCCAGTAAACGGCAAGTGTGACAGGGATCATCTACACTGATAATCAGGGCACTGATCATCAGTGTCCTGATTATTAGTGCAACCCCAACAGTGCCAAACAGTGCCCATCAGTGCTGCCTACCAGTGCCCATCAGTGGCACCTATCAGTGCCCATCAGTGCTGCCTATTAATGCCCATCAGTGCCACCTTCAATGCTGCCTATCAGTGCCCATCAGTGCCTCCTTATCAGTTCCACCTATCAGTGACCATCAGTGCCACCTATCCATGCCCATCAGTGCCCATCAGTGTCACCTTCAGTGCTGACTATCAGTGCCGCCTATCAATGTCCATCAGTACCGCCTATCAGTGCCACCTCATCAGTGCCCATCAGTGCTGCCTTATCACTGCCTATCAGTGCCACCTTTCAGTGCCCATCAGTGTAGCCTATTAGTGCTCATCAGTGCAGCCCATCAGTCCCCATCAATGTAGCCTCATCAGTACACATCAGTGAAGGAAAAAAAATACTTATTTGCAAAATGTTATAAGGAACTAAGAAAAACAATTTTTTTCAAAATGTTCGGTCTTTTTTCCTTTTTTGGCAAAAAATAAAAAAATCCAAGGGTGATTAAATACCACCAAAAGAAAGCTCTATCTGTCTCAAAAAAATGATAAAAAATTTATTTGGTTACAGTGTTGCATGACCGCGCAATTGTCATTCAGAGCGTAACAATGCTGAAAGCTACAAATTGGCCTGGGTAGGAAGGGGGTAAAAGTGCACAGTAGGCAAGTGGTCAAAACCCTCTACAGGTCATCAGTTCAGAGTTAATCATTAACTATGACCCTAGAATTATTTCTCTCACTTCAGTGTTCACTATGATACCCCACATGTGTTTGGCATTTGATGTTACATACAAGTGCTTGCTCACGTTGTGCTTTTTTTAATTGGAGGTGTGCAGGGGTGACAGGGGTGTTTTAATTTTTTTAAAAATATTATTATTATTATTAATTTTTATTATATACAATTTTTTTAACACTTTTCTTTTTTTTTTTTTTTTTTACTCTATTGCCACCACATTGGGGACTTTATAGGAACATTTATGATAGCTTGGGTCCTCTTTTAAAGACATTGGGTGTCCCCAAGTTCCTCCCAAGTGCTTTAACTGAGAATGCAGTGTCCTACAGTCCTAGGCTGGTGGAACGGGAGAGCCTGGGAACCACTGCGCCTGCTGCTGGTGCTGCCAGCAGGGGTGTCCCTTTGAGATCCCTGTAAAAGTGATCAGGCAGCTCTAGAGCCACCCAATCACTGTTATTGGAAATGCCTTCACTGGCTCTTAGCACTAGCAGCTGTGAGCTTAATTTTGCCACTTGTCTACTATGACGTTTATTAACATAGGTTGGAAGACAAGTGGTTAAACCTACTTTGAAAAGGACCTGCTCTGTGGAAACTGTGCCCAAAAAAAGGCAAGTAGAGGGCAATGGATTACACGCCCTGTAGCTGATCTTTTCCCTATTAGTCTTTTCATGCCTTGGTTTGCACTGTGTCTCTGTGGAGATGGCCATCATGGTAGAGAAAGGGCTTTGCTTTCTCATGTCAAAGCTGCTCCCCCTGATTACTGTGGGTTAATGACCAAGAAGAAGATGAAAAGGTGGTGAAAGCACTGATTCACAAAATGAATGAATGAATGCATGAAGTAGAGGCATTATTAATTTTACAGGCACAGTGAATTAGATGATCCCATATTGAAAATATTAAACTAATATTTTTGATAAGGTAACATTTTCAGGATACTGCTTAGGCACACTTAACATTGCTAGATGTTTTCTATAACATACTGTACATTTAACATACATTTTTACATTTTGAGTTCAGGTCACCTTTACTGCAAATACTGCAAACATAAATCAAATATATACACAAATATATACTTGGGCAGGCTTTATAACCTTATGGAGATGGCAGGATCATGTCAGCAAAGCCATCCCACAATTTCTTAAAATGGACCACTTTGTGCAGTTCTGTATCCTTTTATCAAGGATGGCCCTTTTTCTTTTGATAGTACTGCGGACTTAACCGCCGAAAAAAAAAAAATTAAATATGAATTATACTACCAACCTCCTTATTTCTTATCCAGAACATAGGCAGGCATGTTTTTTTTATTGCATGCATTGCATTATTCTGCATTTTTTTTTTGTTTACAGCAGGAGCCAAACACATTACTTTTCTTTCCTTAATGTGTGTTACAGTGTGCTGTGGTATGGTGTAATGTGTTTCAGAACATTTCTTTGCATTCAGTTACAGTATGTTCCATTTTCACAAAGCTCTAGTACAGCCCATGGATCCCTTCCACCTGAAAGCCAACAGTCAGGTTGTCAGATTTACACGCATTAAAATCCTGTGCTGCTGCCAACATATGACATACATCAGTGGTAGGTTAAAGGTTTAAACAAAGCCGCTTGAAGCTTGCTGAAAGCTTTGAAGGTGCTTGCTGTACAAACTACTCCTATACAAGCTGATGTCTTACCAAGGCCTAGGGTTCATTCAGAACTAAGAGGAGGCAGATGCTGCAGCTTCTCATTATGTCAATGTGATCTGCTCAGGCAGTGCCGGATTAACATAGGGGCTACCGGAGCTGCAGTTACAGGCCCCTGTCCTAAAATCGGCCGGCCCAGTCAGCTGTATAAGCTCGATTTTCTCCTGTCTGTAAACGTCTATGGGAAAGGAGAAGCTATATGTAAATGTAGGGGTGTCTGCCTGCACTTGTGTTGACTCACTGTGGTTATTACAATGTCACAGTACACAGTTCCTCCCTGCACAAATGGGAAAGGAGAGAGGCTCTGCCTTCCCCCTTCCCTCTTTCTTCCCTCTCCCTCTGTGAAGTCCGTGCAGTGAAGGAGCCATGTGGGTGGGAAATTATGAACAGAGCAGCCGGCAGATACAAGGTGAACACAATATCTGAGTGATAAGCCTCCAGGGGCCATCCATCCCCTCTTTTTTTTTACTAATTCAAAAGTTTATCAAAGGTAACACAGTGAACAAGTGTACAGTGTTAACACAAATAGAAGCATAAATGAAGCATAAACAATTAAATGAGGATTATCTTAATCAGAGTATCTAAGATTTTGCTTAAACAGGTGTTTCTGTGTAATCTGCTTGGGGAGTTGTTTGTACATTAGTACCGTTAACCTTTTGTGTTTACCTCCTTTCAGCTATATCTGATATTTTAATACCATGGAGTTAGGGTGTTGAGCCATGAATTTAGGGGTTAAAGAATATGAGATGAAGGAGGAAGAGGGAGTAGGGGAAAGGGGAGTAGGGATGAGATGCAGTTAAGAGTAGCTATTGTAGTCTATCGAGAGCATTTCAATTCTTCTATGGTATGCATTGAAGGGTTTCTATAGTTGATCAGTGTCTGAATACAATATTTGGGATCAAACTTGAGGGTATGGTCTAGGTGGGCATGAGTGTCATACCCATGTTCCGGTTTTGGTCAGGCCTCGGGTAATATCCAAAGTGAATTTTAGTTCATATGTGGGTATAGATTAATACCAGTGTCCCCTAAAGGGGGATAAAGTTGTTATTAAGTGGTGGTCTTAGATTCTCGTATTCCTGTGAATATCTAAAGGTGAACCAGGAAGACCACGTTTTGTAGTATCGCTTGGTCGCGTCGTTTGACTGTGCAATCGTTTCCTCCATGTCACGTATATCAGTGATCCTGTGTAGCCAGTCTGTGATGGATGGAATGCTAGTAGATTTCCAATGCAAGGGTATAAGAGACTTGGCTTAGTGACATGGAGTTAGCAGCATGCAGCGTCTAGCTTCAGTGAGGTGTCTGTGATGTGGCAAATGATTCTTGTCACCTCAGTCCAATATGGAGTTATCATGGGACACTGCCACCAATTGTGGAGAAGCGTACCTTCAGCATTCTTGCAGCGCCAACAGAGTTCTGAAGTTTGGGGATACCATTTGTGCAATTTGGCAGGAGTGGCATACCATTGTGTGAGTAATTTGTATGCCGTTTCTTGCATTCTGGTGCTTAAAGAACATTTGTGCGCAAATATGCATGCTCTTTGCCATTGCTTGTCAGTCAATGTGATATCGAGATCTTTCTCTGAATCTGTCTCCAGTTGGTTGATTTGAATTTTGTAGCCATGCGTATGATAATGAGGTGGCTTTTTGAATTTGAACTCCCTCCAGGCACACTGATTCCAAGTCAGTCAGTTGTCTAGTAAAGTGTCTCCTACGGTGAGCGTTATTAGCGTAGCTACATATCTGGAAGTGCGTCCAAAACGGTAGGCGTGGGATATGATTGTCATTTTTAAGTGCATGGAAGTCTTTAAACAGTGTGTTCTTAAAGCAGTGTTTGGTGAAAAGGGGTGTGTCTGCAGTTGAGGGCTGCAGTAGATTGTTTTTCATTCCTGGTGGAAAGTCAGGATTATTTTAGTGGTGTTAGTGGGCTCATTGGTGAGGAGATTTTGGATTGTTTGATTAGAGTGTGAAAGGTTGATAGGGTGGCGTTTAATAGTGTGTGTTGTTTCAGAGTCGATGGATAGCTGGTCCAAGCCATCCAAGGGGAAAATTTTAAGGGAATAGGGCTTAGTTCATTTTCTAACGATACCCAGTCCTTAAGGTCTTGATGGCAGTGCCAATCAATAATTCTGGTGACGTGTGATGCATAGTAGTATTTTCTATAGTCAGGTAAACCCATTCCCCCTTTTTCTTTGGGTCTAGTCATGAGAACAAATTTGAACCGCGGATGTTTATGTGCCCAGATGAAGGTAAGTTGGACTGATTGTAGGGTTTTGAAGAAGCTTTGGGGGACCTTTATGGGTAGGGTTCTGAACAAGTATAGAATCCTGGGTAGTATGGTCATTTTACATATGGTTGCCCTACCGAACCAGGAGAAATTTTTCGAGTGCCAGGTTAGTAGGTCTTTCCCTATGATTTTAAGAATGGGTATGAAGTTACGTTCAAAAATTTTAGAAAGTTGAGGGGTCAGCCAGACCCCCAAATATTTGAGGGCTGAGGTCTCCCATTTAAAGGCGTCTTGAGTACGGTATCTGGTACGATGATGTTCATCGCTTCAGATTTTGTATTGATTTTTAATTTGGATATGTATCTGTATAAGGAGAATTCCTTTAGCAGTGTAGGGATTGAGGTAAGTGGTTTTGTCAGGAAACATAATACATTGTCAGCATATGCTGCTATTTTAAATTCTGTCTTTGCTATTTGGAAACCTTGGATATCCTGTGCCATCATCACTCTCCTGATGAAGGGTTCAAGTGTGAGGATAAAGAGAATTGGTGAGAGTGGACAAGCCTGTCTAAATAAAGTGCGGACACCCATGCCATCATGTGGGTGCCTAGGCCAATAAATTGGCATGTCTCCAGCATGAAATCCCAAGCTACTCGATCGAACGCCTTCTCTGCGTCCGTGGACAGGAGAAGGCCCTCAATCTTTCACATTCGGGTAGCATAGATTCAATTGAGTGATTTTGTCACATTGTCTTTTGCCTCCCTACCTGGCATGAATCCTGCCTGTTCAGGTCCAATCAAGGTATGCAGTAGGGGCCTCAGTCTGTTGGCTATAATTTTTGCTAGTAATTTGACATCCAAATTTAATAGGGATATCGGTCTATAGCTAGTACAATGTTCAGGGTCCTTGTTCGGTTTGAGTATGACCGTTATATGTGCTGAGAGGAAAGTCTGAGGAACAGCTCTAGGTGTTGAGAAGGAATTCAGTGCTTTTGTCAGGAGATTAGTCAAGATGTCTATGAATGTTTTGAAATATATGAACGAGAAACCATCTGGGCCAGGCCTTTTCCCTTTCTTAAGGTATTTGATTGCCAGTTGGATCTCAGAGGTTTCAATGGGTTGTTCTAGGATTTCATTGTCTGCGTCCATTAGCTTAGGAAGTTTAGAGGAGTCTAAATAGTCTTGTATGATTCGGGATCTATTTCCGGTTACGTCTGTCGGCTTGTGCGGTGTTGGTAGATTGTATAGGTTTGAACAATATTTGAACAATATTCATGAAAGTGTTGAGCGATCAGCTCATCAGTAACGTATAATGTCCCTTATTTATTCCGTATGCTTAGGATGTTGTTTTTGTGTCGGGGGCCTTTCAGGGCCCTGGCTAGGAATTTGCCTGTTTTGTCTCCATATTCATAATAAATTTTTTTCCTAAAAAATAGGAAGCGTTCAGTGATGGCGTCAATTGTTTGCTGTAGTGTTTTCCTAGTGTCTAGTAATTCATGTCGCAGTGTTCATTCTCAGAGATTGTTTGTGTTGGGCTTCCAGTTTCAAGATTTTATCTGTCAGTTTGGTGATGTCTTTTTCTCTGTCCCTTTTTTTTTGGGCTCCCATTTTGATCAGCTCCCCCCTGATAGATCATTTGTGAGCCTCCCATAACGTCAGAGGATCAATCCCTGGTGTCACGTTGTGCTCAAAATATTCTTTTAAGTGTGATGTGATTTTTGGTAGTAGTATTGGGTCGGTTAGTAATGAGGAATTCAGTCGCCACGTAGATGCTTTCGCAGTACGAGTCGAGGAGTCTAGCGTGAGTGAGATAGGGGCATGATCAGATATGGATTGGATTCCAATATTCGCTTCAGTAACTGTATGTAAGTCTCTGTGGGGTAAGAATAGATAATCAATCTGTGAGTATCTGGCATGCGGATAGGTAAAATCCTTGTCCTCTGGATGTAGATAACGCCATGAGTCTATGAGATGTAGTGAGTTCAGAAGTGTTTTAAGACTTTTCAGAATTCTGTACGTTTTACCTGATGAGGTGTCGGTCAGGGGGTTTAGGGGTAGATTAAAGTCCCCTCCTAAAATTATGTGTCCGGAACTAAAGCTTTCAAGTTCCCTCACTAGACGTTTTACAGAAGGTCATGTGGGACGTGTTGGGAAAGTACATGTTTGCTAAAGTGATCGGGATACCATTATGTTTCCCTTTGAGCAGGAGATATCTCCCTTCCGGGTCTGTTAATTTGTCAGTCAGTTCAAAGAAGGCATCTCTGCTAATCAGTATGGTGACCCCCTTTGATTTGACTAAGTCATTTGTGGCATGGTATGCCTCAGTAAATGTGTCTCTTGTAGGAATGCAAAATGCGGCCTACCTTTCTTTAACTCTCATAGGAGGGCAGACTATTTTTCTGGAACGTTCAATCCCCTGATGTTATGGGAGATCACTGTGGGATTGTGTCCCAGCGAGGAGTAGGCCATGGATCAACTGTAGACAGATTCAGATAGCCGTAACCTGTAAACAACACTTGTAAGAGAGATCGTGAGAAAAAGCAGATATGATAATGTCAGACACTTGCAAAATTAGAAATAGCTACTACCAATGACAGAAGTATATAGAAACAGAGTTGGATGGTAGAGAGAAAAGAGAAGATAAGAAATAATTTTATAAAGTTCTAGATTTAACACCTTTTGAAATAGGTAAACTATCCACAAGGTCATATGTAGTGAACTTCTGTGTGGTCAAATGTCACAGCAATAGACACTTTGTGGGGTGAAGGGAGGTGACGGCCGGTATTGACAGCACTAAGCACAAATGCTTGTGTCTCTTGAGAGTGGTGGACTATAGGGATGGAGGTTAGAGGTCTGCAGCCTCATTTGATGGCTAATAATGAGATTCTAAAGAAATAATTCTGCACTTTGGTGCATAAAACATAAGAACAACCATATATAACATGCGTGGGACAGAGTAGGGAGCAATCTTTCCCCACTCTATCCCTCGTAGGAGGCCATATTTCATAGGACAAGATCCCTTAGTTGGATCGTTGACCTGGTCAGGGCAACATAACCTAGTATTATAACATATTAAAACATAGGAATGAGAGAAAAAACTTTGTCAAAGGTGAGTAAGTGGTAGGCTGGTAGGGTCTTTCAAGCTGTTAGGCCTACCACCGTACCAAAATCAATACATATACAGTATGTGTATGTAGCAATCCTGTACTGGTGACATTGAGTTGTAACTGTTAATGTATCCTAGAGGCACAAGTCATTTAATAGTATGCGCATAACATCCTAATTTTAGGATAGATTGTGGGTCCTCTGCAGGGCTTTTTTTCTAAGAGGAAAGGTGCAGGAACTCAACCATGCCTGCCACACACACATACCTGCCAAATGGCATCAAATAGTAGCTCTTCCCTCTGCATACAACCCCTGCCTCCACTGCCCTCATCTTCCCCCTCCTTAAAAGCTCCACCATCTGTCATATGTCTTACCTTTGTTGCAATATTAAGCTGAAGCACCTATCCGGCTGTAGTACCTTCCAGCATACTATACTATGCTACAGTCACTTGCAAGGGAGATCATGCAGTAGGAGCATCAACAATTGGTCACCAGGGAAAAAATGGAGACCACCTAGGGAGCACCTGTTCTGTATCCCCTTTGTCCCTGAACTGCACTCAGTGGGATGTGACAGGAGATCTGACCTGTGGGAGCTACTGGGAGATGAGCTATCACTTGTAAACACAGAAGCTGGACTTTAGTGTGACCAAGTGATAGTGGTGAGCAGGGAGCAGAAGACCTGAGTCAGAGGTGGTGGAACTGAGTCCCCCCTAGTTCCTGCTGAAAAAAGCCCTGGTCCTCTGTCTTTAATTGCTGGAGATATATGTGTCTGCAATTGGCAGTTTAGTCTCTCAATCCTGGGTTACAGAGAGTCTCTAATGCTTCGGAAGTAAACTGAAATCTGAGTAAAATGTATGGCATTGGAATAGGAGTAGTAGCCCTGTGTTTATTAGTAGGTCCTGGTAGGTAGTTTCCTTTTAGGGGCTACTCAAATTGCACACAGTTTGTCTGATCCAACAAAGTCACAGGATGGGCAACTTGGAGTCGCAAACATATATGTAATGGCCTTTCAACGTATGATGAATATAATCGCATACAGTCATTTAAACTTCTGTCCAACTGGGAAGAGGGCGTTCAAGGTCCCAAGAAAGGGGGGGGCTGCACAAAAATCATGAATCAACGATCATCAGAAAGCAGGCGATCCAAAAAAGGTAAGAGTGGGGTGAGATAGGGTAAAAGAGAGGGTATGTAGAACTTGAGATGTGGTGAGCAGAGCAGACTGCTAATAGCCAAAGGTCAACCATTTGGTATCATCCGGGGCTCTGGAGGAGTGTGCCCTGTTGTTAGGGGTACCAGCGATCTGTCTTCCCTGGCAGCTTTGCTTCATTCTCTTAGACTGGCTCTTCTCGGGAGAGGAGAATGGTGAGCAAGGGGGGCTCCTGGTCAAGGGGGAGGAGAAATTCTTGATACCTGTCCAGGAGGTCCACTTGGCCTAGTTGGAGGGAGTTGCAGAATTCTGGGAGGTTGTCTGGCGAGCGTAGAGAATGCTGTCGGCCATTGTGAGTAACAACAAGTGCAAATGGGAAGCACCAAGTTTAGCGCAGGTCTTTCTCATGAAGCTTGTCTAGAAGGGGACGCAGAGCCCTGCGATTTATTTGAGACAAGTCATGGGAAAGCATTATCACTTCTCTGTTGGACACAATTTGATTGTTCCGGTGTGCTCTCACAAATTCAATTTCAGTATCTTCTGGCCTTTCTAATAGGCTATTGAATACCCTCTGTAAAGCTGGAATAATTTGATTGTTGTCTACTGTTCCAGGGATCCCTCTGACCCTAATATTATTCCATCTCTACCTGTTATCGAGGTCCTCCAAATGTCTATTCATTTCTATGAAATGGTTAGAGTGGGAGGTTGTTACTTTTTCAAGCCTGCTGATCACTTTCTGTGCTTTCCTGCTGCCTCAGACGAGGCCATTTTCTCAGTAAGCACCAGCAGATTTGATTTGAGGTCAGTTATTGCTGCTGAGAAAGTGGACTTAATGTCTGCTGCAAAGATGGACATGTCAGCATAAGTGAGGGAATGGTTAGTATGTAAAGGTCCCCTACCATTGTCCTCTGCTGCTGACTGGGAATCCTCGCTGAAGTCCTCTTCAGTGTGAGTTGGCGCCATTTTGACTCCAGCCACGCTGCTCCGAGATAGTGAATGATTTTTAAAGATTTCAGAGATGTTTCTGCTCTGGTGTTCTGCCGCAGAACGGTGAGATTGAGTGTGTGGTGTCCGGTTGTTCTGCTTGCTCATTATCATGGGCGGAATGTGCAGTATAACTAGCTCAAGGCTGCGGGTCATCCGGAGCTCCTCAAGCAAGCTGCCATCTCAGCCGCTCACCAAGCCACGCCCCCCTTCCCCTCTTTTTTTAACTCTTTCCTTCAGCAGTAGATGTTATAACTGCATCAAAAGTGTTTAGAATTGTGTCATAAGCCCATGGTAGTACTTGGTCCCTTGTGCTTTTAAGTGGGTTCACACTGGTTTGCTATGTCTTGGCCCATTGCTGGTGTATCCACAGTTTTCCTGCATTTTACCTGCAGTCCTATAGATTTCTATTAAGTTGCATGCTTTTTCTGCATTTTCTGAAAGCACACCAAAGTTCCTGCATGCTGCACTTTTGGCGCACTGTCAGAAAATACGGCAAAAACCTGCAACCTAATATAAATCAATAGGACCGCAGCTAAAACTGCAGATACACAAGCAGTGCGGCCAAACTACAGCACAGCAGTGTGACCCCAAAGACTTGTACACACAATATCCCCCTGTAGATCAATACTCCTGGCATTCATTTCACACACGGCCATACAATCCCAGCTCAGGAGGGGTGGGGGCTCCAGGGATTTGTTTGACTATGCAGGCCCCGTCTACCCATCCGGGCAGAGTCCTGGAGGGAGTAGCAGGCTGCTGATGGCAAGTGGCACATTGTATTTGGTGGCAGGCTGCTGGTGGCAAGTGGCACACTGTATCTGGTGGAAGGCTGTGCCTGGCAAGTGGCACACTGTATTTGGTGGCAGGCTGTGGGTGGCAAGTGGCACATTGTACCTTGTGGCAGGCTGTGGGTGGCAAGTGGCACACTGCATCTGGTGACAGGCTGCTGGTGGCAAGTGGCACGCTGTATCTGGTGGCAGGCTGCTGGTAGCAAGTGGCACACTGTATCTGGTGGCAGGCTGTGGGTGGCAAGTGGCACACTGTATCTGGTGGCAGGCTGTGAGTGGCAAGTGGCAAACTGTATCTGGTGGCAGGTTGTGGGTGGCAAGTGGCACATTGCATCTGGTGGCAGGCCGCATGTAGCAAGTGACACACTATCTGGTGGCAAGTGGCACACTATCTGTTGGCAAGCTGCTGGTGGCAAGTGGCACACTGTATCTGGTGGCAGGCTGGTGGTGGCAAGTGACACACTGCATCTGGTGGCAGGCTGCTGGTGTCAAGTGGCACACTGTATCTGGTGACAGGCTGGTGGTGGCAAGTGGCACACTGTATCTGGTGGCAGGATGCTGGTGGCAAGTGGCACACTGTATTTGGTGGCAAGTTGCACACTGTATCTGGTGGCAGGCTGTGGGTGGCAAGTGGCACACTGTATCTGGTGACAGGATGCTGATGGCAAGTGGCACACTGTATCTGGTGGCAGGCTGCTGGTGGAAAGGACACACTGTATCTGGTGGCAAGCTGGGTGGCAAGAGTCACACTGTATCTGATGGCAGGCTACGGGTGGCACACTGCATCTGGTGGCAGGCGATGGTGGCAAGTGACATGCTGCATCTGGGAGCAGGTGATGGTGGCAATTAACAAGCTGTATCTGGTGGCAAGTGACAAGCTCAGTTTCCCACTGATTCTGCATTATGGTGAGTAATCAGTGATATCAAGTGGTATAAAGCATGGTGCCAGGATGATTTTAAGTGCTAACACCAGCCATTTGCCTGACAATTCACCCCCGCTGCCGATTTCCCCATCAACCCCGAGACTACACTCCCCCTCATCTTTTGTTAAGAGGCGGGTGGTTTTCCCTGAATGGCAGTTTGGAAATGTGGTCACCATAGCAGGTAGTATTGGTGGTGTTGCTTCTGCTGAGAGGCTGCATGGCTGGTATTACCGGTGAGAGTATATTTAATTTGTTTTAGCAAAAAATTGTTTGCATTTTCATTTTGTTTCCATAAAAAGGCCCACCAAAATCCTCAGCACCAGGCCCATGATACTTTTAATCCGGCCCTGTGCTCAGGTAATAAATATAAAGAATGAATGTGCACTTAAAAATGTTTGCTAAAATCCTCTCTACATACATAGTTCATCTATGGAAAATGCATTTTTTTCTTGAGAAATGTAAGTCATACTTTAAGGTACTTATACCAAAGCAATCTACAGTAGGTTGTAGAGTTAATTGTTTTAGATCTAATCAGTGCAGAAATGTCTGCGATTATGTAGCACTAAAGACTCATGCAATTGATTAGAATTGCTGATTTTCCAAATATCCGACACAGAGAAGACAATATTGAAATCTGTTCATACAATGACCACATCTGTTGTTTCCTTTCTGAGGTCTAGAATGTGAGCTGGAAGTTATTTCTGGTGCCATAATTGTACTGTCAAAATCTGATAAGTTTAGATTCCATAGGGGCAGTGAATCCTGTCTCATACAATGTCCTGTCCTGAAAACATAGTAGCCCTTAGCCCTGGTTCACATTGGAGCCATTTGGCATGCAAATTTTCCATCACCTGCCATTAAGGACATTCATCAATGAAGAATTGATACAGTGTGTATAAACACACAAAATTATATTTTCCTTTGACAAAAGGTTAGATTCTTTCTTATAAAAATAGGGTGGCAGAATGACATATAATAGTTATAACAACTGTATCCATAACATTTAACAACTTTCTGGATTTAATATACGCATATTAATATTAATAAAAAATATTAACTGGAAAAAACTGTTAGGCATGTTTATCTGTACACAATATTTAATACAATCCTGAATCATTACATCTGCAGGTATACCATCTGGGTATTGTATCACTTAAAGTGTATGCAAGTTTCTACAGATTTGTTTTCATCCTGTCTGGTCATATTACAGTCAGGTTTATTATGCGGAACCATGAGGAAAATGCAGTAACATTACTCAAAGTGCAATAAAGAAGAAGATTTTGATGCAATATTTTTTTATTATACTGCAACACAGTATCCTTCCAAAAAAGAAAATTCTCTCTGGTCAATACTGCCACATCAGGTGGAACACATCAATATAATAATCATAAACATTCGTTTGTATTCAGATAACTTTATCATAAACCTCTCTGCTTGAAAAGGGGGAAATTACATTGGTACATGATAAGGTTTAAAATTAAGCAATGCATTTTGTACTTTATTTTTACTAATTTCAATATAAAGTACAGTGGGGACGGAATGTATTCAGACCCCCTTACATTTTTCACTCTTTGTTATATTGCAGCCATTTGCTAAAATCATTTAAGTTCATTTTTTTACTTCATTAATGTACACACAGCACCCCATATTGACAGAAAAACACAGAATTGTTGACATTTTTTCAGATTTATTAAAAAAGAAAAACTGAAATATCACATGGTCCTAAGTATTCAGACCCTTTGCTCAGTATTTAGTAGAAGCACCCTTTTGATCTAATACAGCCATGAGTCTTTTTAGGAAAGATGCAACAAGTTTTTCACACCTGGATTTGGGGATCCTCTGCCATTCCTCCTTGCAGAACCTCTCCAGTTCTGTCAGGTTGGATGGTAAACGTTGGTGGACAGCCATTTTTAGGTCTCTCCAGAGATGCTTAATTGGGTTTAAGTCAGGGCTTTGGCTGGGCCATTCAAGAACAGTCATGGAGTTGTTGTGAAGCCACTCCTTCATTATTTTAGCTGTGTGCTTAGGGTCATTGTCTTGTTGGAAGGTAAACCTTGGGCCCAGTCTGAGGTCCTGAGCACTCTGGAGAAGGTTTCCAGCCAGGATATCCCTGTATTTGGCTGCATTCATCTTTCCCTTGATTGCAACCAGTCGTCCTGTCCCTGCAGCTGAAAAACACCCCCACAGCATGATGCTGCCACCACCATGCTTCACTGTTGGGGCTGTATTGGACAGGTGATGAGCAGTGCCTGGTTTTCTCCACACATACCACTTAGAATTAAGGCCAAAAAGTTCTATCTTGGTCTCATTAGACCAGAGAATCTAATTTCTCACCATCTTGGAGTCCCTCGGGTGTTTTTTAGCAAACTCCATGCGGACTTTCATGTGTCTTGCACAGAGGAGAGGCTTCCGTCGGGCCACTCTGCCATAAAGCCCCAACTGGTGGAGGGCTGCAGTGATGGTTGACTTTCTACAACTGTCTCCCATATCCCAACTGCATCTCTTGAGCTCAGCCACAGTGACATTTGGGTTCTTCTTTACCTCTCTCACCAACTCTCTTCTTCTCCGATAGCTCAGTTTGGCCAAACGGCCAGCTCTAGGAAGGGTTCTGGTCCTCCCAAACGTCTCCCATTTAAGGATTATGGAGGCCACTGTGCTTTTAGGAACCTTAAGTGCAGCAGAAATGTTTTTGCAACCTTGGCCAGATCTGCGCCTTGCCACAATTCTGTCTCTGAGCTCTTCAGGCAGTTCCTTTGACCTCATGATTCTCATTTGCTTCGACATGCACTGTGAGCAGTAAGGTCTTATATAGACAGGTGTGTGGCTTTCCTAATCAAGTCCAATCAGTATAATCAAACACAGCTGGACTCAAATGAAGGTGTAGAACCATCTCAAGGATGATCAGAAGAAATGGACAGCACCTGAGTTAAATATATGAGTGTCACAGCAAAGGGTCTGAATACTTAGGAACATGAGATATTTCAGTTTTTCTTTTTAAATAAATCTGCAAACATGTCAACAATTCTGTGCTTTTCTGTCAATACGGAGTGCTGTGTGTACATTAATGAGGAAAAAATGAACTTAAATGATTTTAGCAAATGGCTGCAATATAACAAAGAGTGAAAAATTTAAGGGGGTCTGAATACTTTCTGTCCCCACTGTATATGGCATCTGCATTAAGTATAAGTCAATGACATTGCTAGACCTTGGCATCATATGTAATGATTCTGGATCCATTCAGATGGGTGTTTTAGGTCTGAATACTGCTACCACTACCCTGCAGGGGAATTTCTAGGAACCACATGTTGTTCTAGTTTGGATCAAGTGATATTAAGATTTTATTGCAAACATGCTAAAGTAAAAAATAAACACCAAATTGAGAAAGATTATGCCACAGTGGTTAACTATCACTTTAGTGTGGTCTGCACATGCCATAACCATCACACACTTTAAAATCTCTGAAAATTGTTCATATTTAAAAACACTTATGCATATTAAATAACTGCAACTTTTGAACCTATTCATTTCCAATTATTTTTATTTAGAAACATTTTAGAAAATATACAAATTCAACATTTGCCATTGTAACAAGGAACAGTCTCTAGTAATAAACCAGGGCACACATGGTTTGCAACACAGAAGAGTACAGGTTGATATTGAACCTAGTGTATTATCATCCACATATTGGAATTATGTCATGAAATAAAAAATGAACAATAAAAGGAACATAGTATAACAGGAGAAAAAAACAAAACAAAAACAAAAAGGGGCATCAAGCTGTGATATGAGTCTGTGAGGGGCCCCTTACCGGTTCCGGTATCTTCTCCCCGGGTGACGGTTTTCCAGTATCTTAATCTGACAGTGTGGGATTAGGTAACTGCTGCACATGCGCACAGGGACCATACCAGGAATGGAAGTTTACATGCCACAGAGGACTGCAACCATGTATGTGCATCTTATTGTAGAAGAGACATTGTATGCCTCTTCTGTGATAAAAAGCCTTCCTACTCACAATTTGTTGTAAAATGCCTTCAGTTCTATTGGAGATAAAACTTTGTTAGTAGTAAAGATCACATGAGCAATTCTTTGTTCTCCTAGGTAACTTACCTTTTGCTGTATTATATGTCTGCTCACTTTTCTCTGTGCCTTCCCACAATTTCCTGTGCCTGTCCACTATTTTCTATAGCCACACTTCTCCTTCTAAATGCACTAAAAAAGGATTCAGAATGTCCTGTGCTTGTTCATGTGCATAGTAAAAATGCTGATTACTACCTGTCTCTAATTCTTTTTATTTTGCAAGTGGTACAGGCCTCTAGCAGTTGCTATTTACACACAAGCATGTTTTAGGCAGGGTTAGTCTGACAGAGTTAGAACCTTCATACTGCATCCATCATAATTTAGGGGTGTCATATTGACAGAGGTGTAAACTTATGCAGTCAGTCTTTTTTTTTAGAATTTTTTACTGCAATTCATTTAAAAATCAATTTGCAAAGATGAATTTTTATTTTAATATTAAAAAGTGTAATTATGTTGAGCAGTGCCATAATTACAAAATTAATTGCAGTACATGTTGTGTGAGAATAAAACATGAAGGCCACAAAGTGAATTGAAAGCAAAATTTGTCTATAAATACTGTAGTAGAGCCATCACCAGCTCTTTGTCCCAATGTGGGTTATTGCTGCTCATCATTCCTTCCTTTGAACTTTTACACATTATTTGTTTTAAATGAATTGAACCTTCCCAGTCTTAAAACAAACCTAATAGACTACAATATATTATAGGAATATTTCCCTAATTTCCAGCACAGCCTCCTTCTACAGGTTACAGTAACAATATGTTCTCTAGCAGTGCTGGCTATTTAATGATCTTCAATTAGACACTCAATCTCCCATGCACATTAACAATTAAAATAAAAGACATATGTCATCATACAGACATGTCATTTCTTTAGAGAGACATCCAGATTAATTAAAAAGGGATCTCTAGTAAGAAAGACATAAGTTCCTCATCTATATTTAAAAACCCAAGCTTTAATTTCACTTAGTCAAGAGAAAAAGCAATGTCAGGGACTGATTAATCGTTAGGATTCCACCCAGTTTCTTAAAAACAGGAGAGAGAAGAAGTTAAGATAAGTTGGAAACTTCCACCAGTAGACCTCCAGCATTTGGCCAAAAACATGCTAAAAACCTATGAGTAGGGGCTGTCATTGTCAGCCTCACAATTTGCTTGCCTCCGTGCGGCTTCTCTAAAGGGTCCTATGATATCATCCCACCACCTCCTTCTCCCAGCAGAACCTGCACACGCACAGCCATCTGCTATAAAAATAATGCCTAGCAGAAGTGCCCTGGGAGCTGCTTGAAGGCATAATGCTAAACTGGCTGATGGGTTTTTCTCTGTGGGATTACAAAGTTCTAGGAAGAGCCACTTCACAAAGCTGTCATCTTCTTTTTTTTTTTAAAGAAAGTGAAAAACGTAACCACCTTAAACCCCCCTAATGTACTGATTATAACATTGCTAATATTATTCAGACTCGGAATTGGATGTTTTATTTGGGGGTCACTCACTGTCAGGTTTTTTTTAAATGTTTACTTTTTACATTTTTTTTACAGTTACTTTTGGAGGGGGGGGGTCTTTGGTGGGATATCAGAGGTCTAAACAGACCCTCATATCTCTTTTTTGAGACAGAGAAAGGGACTAAAGATAATTCCTTTTCTCTGAAGCACTTTACTTGAATGAATGAGGAATCTGTATAGAGATTCCTCATTCATTCATAAAATGACAGTCTGATACATAGTAACACATGTGGTTTACTATGTATCAGCTGTCAGTGGATATAGGAGCAATCGCTGCCTATAACCACTGTCCACTGTACTACAGGGGGGAGCTTGGTAAACACATGTATACCAAGCCACCCCCAAGGCCCAATTTCACCCCCACCCACACAACTCCCCCCCTCCCCTGCCACGCCCCCCAGCCTGGCAGATCACAGAAATCAGTGGGAGAAATAGGAGAGAAAAATGACTTGGCCACCTGCGGGCACTTTTTAGGTCCATATGGCGTACGGACCTGGCAGTGAAAGAGTTAAATACATAAACACCAAAAAAGGACCTTTTTATGGACACTTGTTTTGCACTTTTTGCAACTGTTTTTTCTTCCTGATACATGATCATGATTTATACATTGTTTGCTGATAATTTTTATTGAGATCACAAGATATATGTTTTTTTAATCAAGAATATTATTTTGTTGCACAAAAAGTTTAGTAAAACGTTCATGCAGATTGAGCACTGTATGCTTATATGACTTTGTTGCACATTGAGGATTTTTTTGAATATAATTTTTGTTAGCGCTGCACCCTCTTTTCTTTAATATTTGCATATGCATGATGTTAGTAAAACCAAAGGGAATACAGATTGGTGTTCAGCTATTTGATTATGATCACTATAAATGCAGGAAAAAGCATTAAAATCTGAAAATAAGCTTGGCCAAGTGGGGTATGACTATTGTTTGTCTGTTAAATAAAAATGGAAAATAAGAGACACTAAAGTAGCAAAACAATGTTTTCTTCTTATTTGATGACTTTAAACGGCTACATGCTTGAGGTTGACAGATATAACAAACAGTTGATTCATAAATGCAATTTATTTGGGAGCAAGATGATAACAAGTTTTAAATGTGCATTTTTGTTATGGTGTTTGAATCATATTGTGCTTTTGTTTGGGCAATATTAAACATTGCATATGAATAAAGTATAAAGTATGTGTTTTTTTTTTAAATCAAAAAAGGTTTTATTGAACATTCACATATTTTCCAACAATAATCAGTGCTCAGTTTGCAATTACAGATACATTGTTATTTCCTATTCGGTTTATGTACATGTATACAGTATTTATTTCAACTGATCTATCAACTTAATGCATTTCTCCAGCCATCAATAGTTCACCTCTCCCCGATTTCACCCCCCGCCCGCACAATCTGTATTATACACTCTGTCTTGCATCCCCTCGTCCTGTTTAAAGAGATTGCAGGAGCCTGGACATCACTACCTCTCTCAGGCTTAATCCTGATGTGTCTAGTATTGGGCCAAATCCGTTCAAACCTGCCCGGGAACCCCCTATGTTGGTATATGTATTTTTCCCTTATGAGGGTTTGTCCCATGTGTTCCACCCAGGAGCAGCTAGTAGCTGGCCGTGTAGATTTCCAGCCCATGAGGATGAGTTTCCTGGCCTGGAATAGAGCTCTGGAGAACGCGACCCTGACCGATTCCTCAGGGATCTCCTCCTCCAGGACACCAAGTATACAACACATAGGATCTATCTGAACCTTTGTCTGAAATACCCCATTGAGCGTGCCCATCACTTCACTCCAGTATCGGTGGAGCTTCGGACATCTCCATAGGAGGTGAATAAGGTCCCCTTCATGCTGTCGACAACGGGAACATAGAGGATCTGCCGCCCTGCCCATTCTAAACAACTTTTTCGGGGTATAGTGCACTCTCAGTGCTATGAACAATTGGGAAACCTTTTGTGCGATATTGAGGGAACACGTGGATATGGATTGTAGGGCCTCCTCCCACTGCTCACCTGTGATCTGGCCAAAGTCCCACTCCCAAGCAGATGCTGCATTGCAAGAGTAGGCCCGCAGGTGTCTTGCTAGTAACACCTGATAGCATTGAGATATAATTCCTTTGGTTACACTACTGGACTGCAGCACATGGAACACAGGAGTGGGCGACAATGTCCACCCACCAGCGTCCCCCTGCGCAGTGACCGCATGTCGCAATTGAAGGTATGAATAGAACATGTTATCCTGCAAGTTAAATTTGGCCTGCAGTTCTATAAAGGAGAGTAGCTTACCGTTCCCAAATATGTGTGAAAGCAGTTTTACCCCGTATTTGCGCCATCTAGGCCCTTGTAGTAATTTTTCCAGCTCAGTATAAGAGCGGTTGCCCCATATTGGACTGAAATCAGTGAAGCCTTGCACCCCTTGGAGTTGTCTGACCTTATTCCATATTTTCTGTACTAGTGACAGCGTTGGGGTCTGTTTATTGGATTTTGCAAACAGTTGTGCCTCGAGGCCCATGGGAATGGTCTCCACTCCAGAGGCTATCAACATCATCCGCACCGCCAAGCCCTTTGGCTCTGGAGTCATGGAGCCAACCAGCTGTTGCAATTGGGACGCTATATAGTACAACCAGGGGTTGGGAACCGCCAACCCCCCGTTGTCCTTCGACTGCTGTAGCTGTTCTAGCTTAATTCTGGGGTGTTTGTTATTCCATAGTAATCAATGAAAGAGTGTGTTTACTATTCTGAAAATTTTAAGAGGAATTACAACCGGTTTATTGTGTAGGAAGTATAGCAACTGTGGCATTAAGATCATTTTAATTAAGTTGGCCTTGCCTGCTAAGGACATCTTCAAGTTGTTCCAGGTATTTATTTTGTCTCGAAAACGGGACAGCAAGGGATAGATAAAAATAGGAAAAGGATTTCCCCAGGTGGGGTTTTTAGGCAGCGGGGTTTGAAATATTAGACCAATGTTGTGTAAAAAGGATAATGTTTATTGTACAAAAGATAAATTACACAAGGATTGTTAAAAAAATGACCTCTGATATAGAGTGTTTACAAATCAGGTGAAATCAGACACGCATTTATACAGACATATTTTTTGGGGGGCGTGGCTTAGCGCATGGAGCTGTAGGACACACATCGCGGCAGCTCCCGGTCCTGACGATCTCCACGGGGCCCTATCTCCTCTGCCATCGCTCATCCAGCTACTAAGAACACCCTGATGGGTAAAGGAAAGCCCAGGGACCACTCAAAGCCCGCCGGTGACCGGACACAGGACGATTTGGGGAATTTTGTGACCCGCTGCTCCGCGGCCTACCAGAGCCAGAGAGCCTCCAAGATGGCGGCGGCGCCTCCATCTCTGGCCCAATCCGCACATGCAGACGCCAAACAGGTGCTACCCAGAGGCCGCTCAGTCTCCCTCACAGACATGGAGCCCTCCCTATATCATCCCCACAGCCCCCAAAGCCTCTCCCAGGCCTCCCTGTGCTCCGGGGACGATGGGACATGGAGTCGCAGATGCAATCCATGCACGCTTACCTTCGCTCCCTACCCACTAAAACTGACTTTGAACATTATGTCTCCCGCATGGAAAAGTCATACAGGAAAGAGATTGCTGAGCTCAAGAGGGATCTAGGGACTAGAATGGAGGATGTAGAAAATACCACTGATGGTATATGCAATACATTACAGTCCCATGAAGAGATTCTTAATACCCATACTAACATACTACAACAGCTCATGTACCACCAAGATGACATCGAAAACTGCAGCAGACGGAACAATATTAGAATCCGTGGTATACCAGAAACAATAGATCACAATGATTTACATGGAGCGGTCACTGCCATTTTTAACCAAACCTTGCAGCAACCCAAAGATACCCCTATTGAGTTGGACAGAGTTCACAGAACCTCGAGCCCGAGAAGTTCTGATTCCTCCTTTATTCGGGACACGCTCTGCAGGGTGCACTTTTATAAAGTCAAAGAGGAGATCATGAAAGCAGCTAGCACACAGGACTCCATTTGGCTGAATGACACTCCAGTAATGCTGTTACCTGACCTGTCGCGCCAAACTCTGGCCATGCGGCGTGCACTTAAACCGATTACATCTGTTCTTCAGGAAAGAAAGATTAAATATCAATGGCGGTTCCCTTTTCAACTGCGGGTTCATCATGAAGGCAAAACGGCCCTTTTCCGCACACTAGGAGATCTACCGAGGTTTCTGAGCACTCTGGAGCTACCCCAGATCTCCCTGCCAGACTGGCCCCTTCCATCTGCTACTCCGGGACTTCCATTCCACACACAGTGGCAGAAAGCAAGCAAGAATAAGCGACCCAGAAGCTCCCCTCAGAAGTCTCCAGACAGCTGATTGGACTCTAGTCCCTACAAACACCACATCTTTACCCTGCCACTGTGACTATTGTTTTGTTTTTTTTTGGTTTCCTCTTTTTTTTTTCCCTCTCTATACAGGAGGGAAAGAATAGGAAAACGGTGCAGGCTGTCTACCCCTGAACCACTTTTAAGTGGTAATGGTCTCCCTGGACTACTTACCTGTCTTCTACACCAACAGTGTTGCAGATCCGGCACCCCCCTTCACCTTTTTTTTTTTCCTCTCATATTTACATCTTCATTTTTACATATGCCTTTTTGTCCCCTCCCATTATCCTATTTGGATGTCCTTATCAGGATGATCCTTTCTTATTTTTTTTCTATAGTGGTCTACATTTTTTGTTTTTTTTCCTCTGGGACAAGGCTGGGGTGGCCGGTTTATGTAATTGTGGTGTGCCCCCCCCCCCCCATTAAAACTCGCACTTTACTTTGAGTTAACGTACGGGAGCCTTATAGAAATGCTTCCGTGCTTTATTGATGTGTTTGGGGGGGGGGGGTATACACATTATATGTGTTAAGTTACTAATTATATGTTCTTACCAGGTTACCTTATATTAACAAATTGATGGTTATATACTGTTTTTACCAGTTATTGCTTCCCCCGTGGAACCCGGGACCGGGAGGCACTCTAGGTGCTCACCACATCCCCCCCTTAGGACTTGTAGTGCCTGTTTGCGCACTATATTGATATTAGTCTATAAGCACTTTACAGAAATGTTTTTACATTCAAATGATTGCTTAATGCTACCACCTAGTGACGTATTTTTTTATTTCTCTTCCTCTCTTACTTTTTCCCCTCCCTTTCCTTTCTCCTTTCCTGCTTTTTCTTCTCCCCCTACCTACCCATCTACTTCACCCCCCTCTCCTAGGGCTGGACGGACCTCGGTGCTGATACTATTAACATCTACTACTACCTCTCCTCACTCCTGCTATGTCTTTACTTGAACATCTAACCTTATCGTCTTATAACTGCAGAGGCTTCAATACCCCTGAAAAAAGAAGCCAGGTGTTATACCACTTTCATAAAGCTAAAATTAAATCCTGCTTCTACAAGAGACACATTTTCGGGGTTCAGAGATTCCATCCCTTAAAAATCCTCATTTTCCCCAATGGTTTCACAGCACGAACCCTCAGGCAAAATCCAGAGGAGTGTCCATAGCTTTTCATAAATCATTTCACCCAGAAGTCTTAGATTCCCTGATAGACCCGCTAGGGCGCTATTTATTCCTCAAACTCAAATTTAATTCTTCTGTTTTTACAGCGGCTAATGTCTATGGACCAAACCAGGATCAAGGTAACTTCCTCTCCAAGGTTCTAAACAAATTGCTATCATTTGGGGGTCCTTGTGTCATCTTAGGTGGAGACCTCAACATGACTCTTTCTCCAGCCGTGGACACTTCTTCGGGTAAGTCAGCCATGCCCCACACGACTCTTACACACATAAAATCCCTCTTAAACGCGGCACAGCTCGTAGACATATGGAGGCTACAGCATCCTCTAGAGAGAGACTACAGTTGTTACTCCGTAGCTCATAAATCCTACAGCCGTATTGATTATTTTTTAATCTCTCAGTCATTACTGGACATACCACTCAAGGCCTCCATAGGTAATATACTCTGGTCGGACCACGCACCCGTACAACTCAATCTAGCCCATCCACCGAAATCCCGCACCCGGTCCTCGTGGCAACTTAACGACAATTTGCTGACTGACTCGGTATGTGTTGCAGAGGTGGAAAAAACGATTAGTGATTTTATTGCAGATCATCGCCAGGATGATACTAGCCCCCTTATTAAATGGGAAGCCCTGAAGTGTGTACTTAGAGGGATGCTAATCCAACATGGCTCTCGGCTAAAAAAAGCGAGAATGGCCGATATCTCACGCCTCTTATCTACGATTAAAACGCTTGAAGCTACATATAAGCGAGATTCAGACCCTGCAACATATACCGACTTATCTAATGCACGTAGAGACCTGCTTTGTCTACTCGATGCTAACTCCCTTATAGCCAGAGACCGAGGACATAACCGACATTACACTCTAGCGAACAAATGTGGACAACACCTCGCGAGAGTTCTCCATCCTCGTCCCCCACGCCGACCTGTACTACAAATCTGTACATCTGACCAACAAAAAATTAATAACCCCAATGGCATTTCTGACGCATTTAAACAATATTATTCGAACTTATACAATCTTCACGCCCCAAACGAGCTGACCCATTCTAACGACACACACCTATCCTCCATGCAAGACTACATCTCTGACACAGCTCTACCACATCTAAACCCTGAACAGACATCTGCCATGGACGACCCTCTTACAATAGCGGAATTTACTGCCGCTATCAAAAGCCTGAAAAATGGTAAATGCCCAGGCCCCGATGGGTTTTCCCCAAGATTTTATAAATCCTTCGCTCATCATCTTACCCTACTGTTAGCTAGCGCATTAAACTCTATAGATGATACCCATCTCCCCTCCAGAGATCTACTAGCAGCTAATATTTCAGTAATACCCAAACCTGGCAAAGACCCCTCCCAATGCAGCAGCTATCGTCCCATTTCACTCCTTAACCTGGATATTAAGCTCTACGCCAAAGTCCTAGCTAACCGCCTATCTCCTATCTTACCATCACTCATACATAAAGACCAGGTGGGATTTGTCCCGGGCCGAGAGGCTAGGGACAATACCACAAAAACCATTCACCTCATTTCCTATATCCAAAATCACAATTTAAAAGCTTGCCTGCTCTCGTTTGATGCCGAGAAGGCCTTTGACCGGGTCAATTGGGATTTTTTACGTCTCTCTTTGCAACAGATAGGCCTTGGCTCCATTTTTGTTTCTAGGGTCATGGCCTTATACTCACGTCCCTCGGCTTCAGTCCTGGTCAACGGTTCCTCCTCCGTTTCATTCCAGATCTCAAACGGCACACAGCAGGGTTGCCCCTTGTCTCCCCTCCTTTTTGTTTTGGTGATCGAACACCTGGCCCAGGCCATTAGACAAAATGCATCCATAGTGGGAATTCAGACAACCTCATCTGAACATAAACTTTCGCTCTACGCAGATGATTTATTAGTCTACATACAACAACCTCATACTACTCTACCCTCACTAATGCAGGAATTTCGTAGATTTGGACAGTTTAGTAATTTCAAATTGAACATGTCTAAGACTGAGGCCTTAAACATATCATTACCTCGTACTACCCTTACCCAACTACAGACTAACTTTCCCTTCCAATGGGGTTCCAGTGGCATTTCTTATTTAGGGATCACGATTCCTGCCAATCTTTCCAATTTATATGCCTTAAATTATATACCCCCTCCTAACTCGAATCAGGAAGGAATTGGAATCCTGGAACCCCTCTATACTACCTTGGTTTGGGCGTATCAATACATTGAAAATGGACACCTTACCAAAATTGCTATATTTATTTCAAACCGTTCCTATTATTGTCCCTAAACAATTTTTTACGTCTCTCCGCTCTATGTCTTACGATTCATATGGCAAAATGGCATGTCCCGTATCCGTCACAATTTACTCACATACCCCAAAATACAAGGCGGAGTGGGTTTACCTGACTATGAGCTATATCATAGAGCTGCATTGTTATCCCGAGTCCTGGAATGGTTCCCTCGCCCCTTCCCCAAAGCGTCCACCATGGTGGAACAAGACCTATCCACTTTTGATCTCAGGGCCTTGCTTTGGGGATATGGACGACATTTACAATCACTTTCCTCTACTTCCCCACTGACGATTGCAGCTTTACATTTTTGGTATAAGAAAGGCATACAGACTCTTCTATCCTCAGACCCTTCACCACTTACTTCTCTATTTGACCATCCCGCACTCCCTCAAGATAAAGGTTCTAACACAATAGGCCCCTATTCTCGTTCTACGTGGCCTACAGCGGGATCATTTGTAAATCCTACCTCTGGTGCACCCATCCTGCCAAACTCGCAAGGTAATTGGCTCACAGCCCTCCGTATATCCTCCTTTTGCTCCGACCTATTCTCCTCTCAAATTCACAGACCCTTAACAGAATTCGAACAACTGTGCTCTCTTACGGAAACTCCCAGACACTTACTCTCTACCCTATACACGATACAGAATATACTGCTACATAACCAACCCCCCTCATACACCAAGAGGTGGTCCACGGAGCTGGGAAAGGAACTTCATTCAGAAGATTGGCAAAAGTCATATTACTTCATGCATAAATCTTCAATATCCTGTTATGCCCAGGAAAAAAATTTTAAGCTTCTTTCCCGATGGTACAGGGACCCTCAATCCCTTCACAGAATTTTCCCCTCAGTCCCATCCTCCTGCTGGAGATGTGGCTCGGAGAACGGAAGTTACCTACATATATGGTGGGACTGCTCATCTATTCAACCACTTTGGTCCCAGGTTTTCTCCATCTACAGTAGTCTTTATGATCAACCCCTATCACCATCCCCAGAAATTGCATTACTGTCCATGCTTCCTGGTTCCATCACCTCACAGAAACGCTCCCTTTTACGCTTTTTCCTGTCGGCTGCCAGGCAGATCATACCCTTATTTTGGAAAACTTCCACCAGACCCCCACTTACCTTATGGGTTTCAACAATGAATGACATTATGCGCATGGAGGAGAGATTAGCCATTGATAACGATACTTTTGATAAATTCAAAACTTTATGGCTTGTCTGGATTGAATACTCTACATCAGACGCCCTAAAAACTTTATTGCTCACTCAAGGTTAGACACAAATACTCATCTTTAATGCTCCTTGCATTCAATGTCGTACCGAGGTCCGTTCCACACCCCCCCTCATATTCTACCCCTCTTTTCTTCTTTCCAACCGCTTTTCTTTTCTTTCTCCTCACCTTCCTGAACTTTAATACTATCGCATAGTCAGTGGTCATAGTCTCTCCTAGACCAATTTATACGTTTTCATAGACAGCTCACTATTATATAATGTTGTTGGCTAATGACGGTCTTCTATCCCGCAAGACCTAATCAAACATTGTACATTGGAATAGGATATACTCAGTAATGTTTTGGTTATTGATGACTGACTACCTGTATTTCTGTATAAATATTCTTTGATATGATTAATAAAAATATATTTGACACTATACAGACATATTTTTCATAACATCATGTAGATATTATCAATAGCGAAAAAAGGACCTGATGCGTTTCAACCTATATGTTCAAGGTCTTCTTCAGAGGTCTGTCTGTTAAAAATATACAATAAGGGTATACTTATAGAGGCTTAGTTACATATACCAAGAGAAACATATCATATTCCATATAACATAGTTACCCAATGATGCGTGTCCTATAAGCGAAAAACTTCCTATAAGAGAGGCCCCTTAAAATCAAAATGCCTGCTCACTCTCCCCAAGAGGTCCCGTAACGCCTCCACCAGCACAGCCACCGAAGCCGGGGTGGAAACCAATGATGTGGCTTACGAGAGGTCACACTGAAGATCGCCCCCCCACCCGGACCACACAGTCGGTCGGGGAGAAGGCAAACACCTGCAGCAGAAGCCCAAAGAAAGCACTTTTAAATATCATACTTATGATGTATATCAAAACATTGTATTAAAAAGTATATGCTTAATTAAGTAAGAGACCAAAAAAGTGAAACAATAAAGGTATCAGTCTGTATACATACCTCATATACAGACTGTATTTTTATAGTATTGGATATATATATATATATATTTGGAAATAAATAAATCGTGCATGCGAGTGAAGGAAGTACCAAAAGTGAAAAAATTCAAAGAAAAAAGACCAGGTGATGGTGATCAAAGGTTCAAATGAATTAATCAAAGTGAATTTGAAGATGAATAAAAAAGCATGGTGTATGAGTGTTCGGTGGTTGGATTTTAAGGGTAGAAAACTATACGTGCAATGTATATTATATATTATACATGCTATATAGCAGACAAGAATAGATAAAAAGTGTATGCAAAGATAAGTCCCTCAAATAGAAGTGAGTGAGCAGAAATGTGAAAGTATAAAACTGAGAAAAAGGGTGAAAGTGCCCGCAGAGACCGTGATAAAAAGAAAAAAATCAAAAAAATCATCAGTGCGTTACCTTTGCCAGTGTGCAAGCAAAATGTGAAACTGCACTGTACTGCCCTGTATGTTTAGACCCAAATGTGACCCGACCCGGGATTGGCCACAGGGTTTGTCAGGCTCAGTGGACGCTTATCCAAACAGAGTTGACAAATCTAAAAATATATAAAGAAAGTCATATTGTGTATAGTATATAGCATCCATTATCTATATAGGATCAGTATGATAGACTGATCATTTCATACAGGGCTAAGGCAGTGCAGGAGCATAGTGCTGAAAAATATACTTACCAAGTGAGAGCTGCAAAAAAGTCAGACCACCCAGATAGGGAAATTGCCAGTGTTTGTGCTCTGAGAGCATATATGTATCCTTATTTATGGGCATATGTCAATTAGGGAGGGATTCCCCGCAGGTGTGGAAGCCTCCCCCCACCGCCCCAATCTGTGGGAACATCGTGGAGGGCATGGCCGCCACTAGGGCACCCCTGTGTGATCTCCCCGGCGTTCGGGATGAGCTGAAGCCCCGATGTCATCCTTGCCGTAATCACGTGAAGCGCCCGCGTCACATGGCACGCATGGGGCCCCGCGCATGCGCAGTGACCGGGAGCATCCGAGGGTGTCCCCGAAAGCCGCCTGCAAGGGAGGAAGTCTCCCCAATGCAGCAACCAGGGCCAGCCCGGGTGTCCAATGGGGAGAGGGGGGGAGGAGCCAGCACACAGCCAGCCCATTCTAAACAACTTTTTCGGGGTATAGTGCACTCTCAGTGCTATGAACAATTGGGAAACCTTTTGTGAGACATTAAGGTAACACGTGGATATGGATTGTAGGGCCTCCTCCTACTGCTCACCTGTGATCTGGCCAAAGTCCCCCTCCCAAGCAGATGCTGCATTGCAAGAGTAGGCCCGCAGGTGTCTTGCTAGTAACATCTGATAGCATTGAGATATAATTCCTTTGGTTACACTACTGGACTGCAGCACATGGAACACAGGAGTGGGCGACAATGTCCACCCACCAGCGTCCCCCTGGGCAGCGACCGCATGTCGCAATTGAAGGTATGAATAGAACATTTTATCCGGCAAGTTAAATTTGGCCTGCAGTTCTATAAAGGAGAGTAGCTTACCGTTCCCAAATATGTGTGAAAGCAGTTTTACCCCGTATTTGCGCCATCTAGGCCCTTGTAGTAATTTTTCCAGCTCAGTATAAGAGCGGTTGCCCCATATTGGACTGAAATCAGTGAAGCCTTGCACCCCTTGGGGTTGTCTGACCTTATTCCATATGTTCTGTACTAGTGACAGCGTTGGAGTCTGTTTATTGGATTTTGCAAACAGTTGTGCCTTAAGGCCCATGGGAATGGTCTCCGCTCCAGAGGCTATCAACATCATCCGCGCCGCTGAGCCCTTTGGCTCTGGAGTCATGGAGCCAACCAGCTGTTGCAATTGGGATGCTATATAATACAACCAGGGGTTGGAAACCACCAACCCCCCGTTGTCCTTCGACTGCTGTAGCTGTTCTAGCTTAATTCTGGGGTGTTTGTTATTCCATAGTAATCGACGAAAGAGTGTGTTTACTATTCTGAAAATTTTAAGAGGAATTACAACCGGTGTATTGTGTAGGAAGTATAGCAACTGTGGCATTAAGATCATTTTAATTAAGTTGGCCTTGCCTGCTAAGGACATCTTTAAGTTGTTCTAGGTGTTTATTTTGTCTCGAAAATGGGACAGCAAGGGATAGATATTTAAGGAACAGTAGTCTCCAATCCTGGGCGCTACTTGTATGCCCAGATACTTGAAACTAGTGACCAGAGGGATGGGGCAATGGTCAGGAAGTGCAACCCCGTGATCTCCGTCCAACACCATCAGGGCCGACTTAGACCAGTTTATGGTTAACCCGCAGTAGTGACCAAACAGTTTTATTATAGACATCACCTCTAATAGTGAGTGACTCGTGTCCCCCAGAAAGAGTAACATGTCGTCCGCATACAACATTATTTATTCATGCAGACTTCCATATTGGAACCCCTGTATCTGGGCACTGTCTCTTATCAGGGCTGCTAGTGGCTCTATTGCGATCACAAAGAGCAGCCGGGACAGAGGGCAACCTTGCCTTGTCCCCCTGCCCAGGGCGAAGGCTTGTGAAACTCTGTCCACCATTCTAATATTGGCCTGAGGAGATGCATACAGTAACTTAATCCAAGCTATAAAGCATTCCCCAAAGCCAAATTTTCCCAATACTGCCCACAGATATCTCCAGCTGACGCTGTCAAAGGCTTTATTGGCGTCGAGAGACAGCAGTGCCCTTTGACCCCCGTTATCTGCTTGCATTTGCATGTTTAGGAACAGTCCCCTAAGATTTGTGGCTGTGGACTTTTGCGGCACGAAGCCAGCCTGATCCTGGTGTATAATGGAGGAGATGATCCCATTGACCTGAAGCGCCAAGACCTTGGCTAGGATCTTTACATCACTCTGGAGTAACAAAATAGGTCTGTAGGAGCTGGGGTCAACCGGATCCTTCCCCTGTTTAAGCAGTAGAATTACATTCGCTCTTGCCATAGATTCAGGGAGTCTACCTGCTTCCAGGCAAGCATTAAAAACCTTTAGCAGTTCAGGAAGCATCTGTTCACCATATTGACTAAATACCTCCATGGGGAGGCCATCCTCACCGAGTGCTTTACACGTGGGAAAAGAGCAGGCCGCCGTCTGAAGCTCCTCCAAAGTTATAGGAGCATCCAACTGTTTTTGAGCCGCCGCTGACAATGAAGGTATATCAATTTTTGACATATACGTGGTTAGATCTGCATCCGAGTAAGCATCCCTTGGTCTATACAGGTTGCCGTAGAAGGATGCCAGCTCGGAAATAACGACCTCCGGAGAATTAACTACTTTCCCATTGGCAGCACGGATAGCTCCAATGGCTGGTGACTGCTGTTGAGATCGTGCAATTTTAGCAAGTAGGCGGCCCATCTTTTCCCCCTCCTCGTAGAACGCCAGCTTCGTAAAGAACCTCTTTCGCTCCCATTTCAAATGAACATCAGTTAACTGTCGGTGCGCTTTAAAAAAAGCCTGGATCTTAGAGGCTATTCTTTCCTGTGAAGTGAAAAGCTTTAACCAGAAAGCATTTAACTTCCACGGGGCTCTGGGTAAGTTACTAGGGGGTTGGGTAGTTAGCCATAAAACTAATGGAGAGTGGTCTGACACTCCCCGAGGGAAGTATTCTACTTTAGATATGCTGCCAACCAGATTTGGTGTGCCTATACATAAATCAATACGAGATAGTGACCCGTGGGTCTTAGAAAAACAAGAAAATTGCTTGCTATCTGGAATATGGTTGCTCCACATATCAATCCATCCTACCTCTGCAAGTAGACGGCTAAGAGCAGTGCCCCGTCCACCCCAGGGGACCGCACAGGAGGGTGTCTGTCTAGTTTAGAGTCCAAGTAGCAATTGAAGTCACCCATTATCAGTACCGGTATATCTGGTTTGTTAGCTAAGTAAGAAATTAACAGCTGTAAAACCTCTCTGGAAAATGGAGGGGGCACATATACAAAGGCTAATATCAAGGTGATTGTATACAATTTACAATACAAAAACACAAATCTTCCAGATATGTCTATCAGGGAGTCCAGTTCCTGGTACACTAGGGCTTTATGTATCAATACACTCACTCCACTCGAAAAAGCAGATTAAGTGGAGTGATAAGCTTTACCCACCCAGGCCTTATTGTAAAAAGCTGACCGTATCGACCCGCAGGTGGGTTTCCTGCAAGCCGATTATGGCCGGGTGGAACTTCCGCAGTCCAGTTGAAATCATAGATTTTTTTAATGGATCATTCACTCCCCGGACGTTCCGGGACACTATGGGTGTATCAGAAATTGCGAAAATTTAGACCATTTCTTATAAGCATATCCCTGTCCTGTATTACTGGGTGATGCACCCGGGGACTTCCAAGCTGCAGTTCATGTGCAAGCTGACATGGCCAGCCGGCCGTGTGGAACGCGGGACAGGTTGATGAGGCAGTTCATGCAGTGGAGAAGCATCAAATTTTCACAAAAGATATGTAAACTCAGTTGCAGAGTAAAGCGAACCAAGCAGTAGATCCAGAGGTACAATAGATCTTGCAAAACAACTCCTGCTGGCGGTGCAGAGCGGAGGGGTATCAAATATTGTGGGTCTCTGTAGGCCCTAACCATGCCAACGGGGCACAAAAACTCAAGCCATATTAACAGTGGCAACTTGTTGAGTGCAGGAGTGGAGCGCAATCGCAATCCACCTGATTGGTTAAACAACAATTGTAAAGAGCTCATAAAATTGGTATCCAATCGCTGTTACTTGGTGTTAAGGAAAGGTCCTCTGTATAAGGAGCATTAACAATGGTAGAATGTGGGCGCCCTTAATGCATGCAATAAGTTTTCGTGTCTGCTGCGACTTAGGTCTTGTTTGTTCTGGTCCAGCCATCTTGCAGCATCTTGTGCGTTTTCAAAGAAGTGATTCTGGTCTCCGGCTGTAATTCGCAGCTTGGCGGGGAATAGCATCGCATACTTAAGTTGTAATCGTTGCAGCTGTTTCTTGACATCTGCAAACTTGGATCTTCTGCGCTGCACTTCAGCTAAGAAGTCGGGATAGAAAGATATTTTGGTACCGTTAAACTGCACAGCCCCCTTTTCTCTGGCAAGTCTTAGCACCACTTCACAGTCCCGATAGTTAAGGAGCCTAACCAGAATCACTCTGGGGGGGTTACCAGGTGGGAGAGGTCTTGGTGGTACACGATGCGCCCGCTCCACCGCATAGAGGGGGGAGAAGGACTCTTTGCCGAATATTTCCTGTAACCATCCTTCAACGAACACCGTGAGGTCCCTGCCCTCTACCTTCTCTGGGAGCCCCACTATACGAACGTTGTTGCGTCTCAGGCGGTTCTCAATATTGTCAGTCTTTTCAAAGGCCTGGTGCGCATGTTGTGTGGCCCCCCTTACATCTCTGTTCAGGTGGGGCATCTGGTCTTCTATGTCACTTACCCTCCCCTCCACTGCCGTGGTTCTCTCCCTGATTTTTTGAATGTCCTGGCGGAGGAGAGAGACAGTCTCCTTCAACCCCCCCAAATTTTTCCTTAAGATCATCCACTGAGGCAGTACATCTGTGGACCGCATGAAGTATTGCACTGAACGTAGGTTGGGGGGTGTCCTCCACCTGCATATCAAAAAGGCCTGGCATGGGATCAGGGACAGACTCCATAATGTTAGTATCTTCCGGCCTGTCAGTGTCCCCCCTGCTTGCCTGCTCCATGGACACTGCAGGGAGCTGTGTGCTGTTCTGTGTGGAATCTGCAGAGCCTGCCAGTTTCTGTGCATAATATAGCATATCCCTGGATTGGTCTTTGTTCTTAGGGGGTTTCTGTGACTTACCCCCCGCTCTGTTTTCTTGTCCTGGCCTAGTGGCGTTCTCTGTGGCTGAGATGTCCAGGCGCCATCTTGGAAGTCCGGAGCGGCCGAGGCCGTGGGTTCTCCGCGGTTCCCTCGGGTCATCATGCCCCAATCTGCTGCTGTATCTGTGTCCTGGAGTGACAGGGAGGCTGTGGGCACCGGTCAATGCGGTTTTTGGGCGCCGGGAGAAGCGAGGAAAGGATCAGTCCCAGGATCAACAGCGGGAGCTCCGGCAAACAGGACTGTTCACATGCCACGCTAGGCCACGCCCCCCAAGTATAAAGTATGTTTATTAATGGTATTACTATGTAGGCTTCTCTGAATTTTTTTTCTTACACTATTAACTGATATCATTCTGTGCATCTAAAATCTAGACCTTGCTTACAGCAGTAAGACTGAAGCTGCTTATAATTTATGAAAAAATGCACATCATGGTAATTTTCTTGAGCTTGTTTTGCCTCTTAGCAAATTTGATATCAGTCGCCAAAAATGTATAGAAGAGGCTGTGGGCTTGCATAGTTAAAGAAAGACACAGCACCCCGCTAGCAAAGAAAGAGATAGTTTGGTAACATTGCTGACCAAAACTGGAGTCAATCACTTGATCTCCATCATGGAAAACATAGTGAAAGAACAAGTAAAGATAAATACAAATACAGATAAATAAGCCAGAATGTTAAAGAAACTTGCTAGATTCCGTGTAGAAATCGACAGTACACATGAAAGAACAATGCAGAGAGAATGGTACAAGGTAGGTTTTTCTTTTTACGTAATACAACCCCTGGCAAAAATTATGGAATCACCAGCCCCTGAGGATGTTCCTTCAGTTGTTTATTGTTGTAGAAAAAAAGCATATCACAGACATGACCAAAAACTAAAGGCATTTCAAATGGCAACTTTCTGGCTTTAAGAAAGACTAAAAGAAATCAAGAAAAATAATTGTGGTGGCCAGTAACAGTTAGATTTATAGAACAAGCACAGGGAATAAATTATGGAATCACTCAATTCTGAGGAAAAAATTATGGAAACACCCTGTAAATTTTCATTACAAACACTAACACCTGCATCAGATTAAATCTGCTTGTTAGTATGTAGGTAAAGAGGGTAAATCATCACGCCGTGTTGCACAAGATGTTGGTTGTTCACAGTCGGCTGTGTCTAAAACATGGACCAAATACAAACAACATGGGAAGGTGGTTAAAGGCAAGCATACTGGTAGACCAAGGAAGACATCAAAGCGTCAAGACAGAAAACTTAAAGCAATATGCCTTGAAAACAGAAAATGTACAACAAAACAAATGAACAAATGGGAGGAAACTGGAGTCAACATCTGTGACCGAACTGTAAGAAACCGCCTAAAGGAAATGGGTTTTACATACAAAAAAAGCTAAAAGAAAGCCATCTCTAACACCTAAACACAAAAAAACAAGGTTACAATGGGCTAAGGAAAGGCAATCGTGGACTGTGGATGATTGGATGAAAGTCATATTCAGTGATGAATCTCGAATCTGCATTGGGAAGGTGATGATGCTGGAACTTTTGTTTGGTGCCGTTCCAATGAGATTTATGCAGACGACTGTCTGAAGAAAGCATGCAAATTTCCACAGTCAATTATGATATGGGGCTGCATGTTAGGTAAAGTCACTGGGGAGATGGCTGTCACTAAATCTTCAATAAATGCACAGGTTTACATTGAAATTTTGGACACTTTTCTTATCCCATCTATTGAAAGGATGTTTGGGGATGATGAAATCATTTATCAAGATGATAATGCATCTTGCCATAGAGCAAAAACTGTGAAAAAATTCTTTGAAGAAAGACACATAAGGTCCATGCCATGGCCTGCAAACAGTCCGGATCTCAATCAAATTGAAAAACTGTGGTGGAAGTTAAAGAAAATGGTCCATGACAAGGCTCCAACCTGCAAAGATGATTTGGCAACAGCAAACAGAGAAGGCTGGAGCCAGATTGATGAAGAGTACTGTTTATCACTCATTAAGTCAATGCCTCGGAGACTGCAAGCAGTTATAAAAGCCAGAGGTGGTGCAACAAAGTACTAGTGATGTGTTGGAGTGTTATTTTGTTTGTTTGTTTTTCATGATTCCATAATTTTTTCCTCAGAATTGAGTGATTCCATAATTTATTCCCTGTGCTTGTTCTATAAATCTAACTGTTACTGGCCACTACAATTATTTTTCTTGATTTCTTTTAGTGTTTCTTAAAGCCAGAAAGTTGCCATTTGAAATGCCTTTAGTTTTTGGCCATGTCTGTGATCTGCTTTTTTTCTACAACAATAAACAACTGAAGGAACATCCTCAGGGACTTGTGATTCCATAATTTTTGCCAGGGGTTGTATGAGTAGCAGGCCTGTTTGCTATTCATGTTCAATGTATTTTTTATTTTGGTTTTGCAAAATAGGCGGTTACAGCATCAGATGGCACAGTGGTAGACATCAATAATCACCAATAAAAGGAACACAAGAACACACTTACATGTGGTATAACAACAGTTGCATATATAATAAAAAGTACTGTGGAAACTGAAAGAAAACAGAGGAAAAAAGTAGACGTAAAGGGGAGAGGGAGAGCAGTGGGTGGGGTGGGGATTTCCGAGGATATGTGAGGGCTTGCATAATGTAAATATATGAAACATTATTGATACACTTGGGTACTGATTTAAGCCGGGTATACATGGGCCGAATGTCGTGAGACAACAGCTAGTTCAAAAAAAAAATGGCCCGTGTGTATGTTGGTCTGTCCGACAGAAGCCGACTTCTGTTGGATGAGCATACTGGAAAACCAGCATCTGACCGACTCCTGATCAGTGCTCTCAGCCAATGGCGGGGAGGGCTGTCCCACTGTCAGAACAGCTCAGCGGGGGAGATCACTGAACTAACCTTGCATGGTTATTACAGTGGCTCCGACTGAATAGTGTATACCAGGCTTAAGGCTCTAAAAAGGATTTGTCAAAACCAGGTGGCAGAAAGTGAGTTATCAAATGGTGCCACATTTTGGTAAACGAGAGGATACTGTCCTATAGGGTCTGTTTGCTATTCTGAAAGAATAGTTGGAACAGTCCTTCTTGAGTGCTTTAAATTATTTTTGGTTGCTCATTTAGGTGCTGCAGGTGCTGCAGCTCATTAGGTGCTGCAGGTCTGAGTGAGAGCTATAATAAAGCACAGGCCCACATTAAAACAATGTCATGCAGTTATACTCATGGTAATATGCTCACATTCTAAATTTGGGGATTACTGAGGCCACCCATTGTGCCGCTCTTATGAAATATTTCTTTGGACTCTTTTTCTCATACAAATACTCATTAAAATTCTCTAGATTTCAGAAAAGCGATGACAACATACTACAGTAGATAGTGGAGCAAGCCAAAAGCACTGCACACCATCTTTGGTACCACTGAAGACCAATCAAAGGAATGGTATACTGTCCTATTGTACATACATTGTGTATTTCCCTACATTTGACAAAAAGGCATGTGTTTTGTAAGAGAAAAATTCCTGCATAACGATCAGTAAAATATTTGCGTATAGATGCATTTAAATGTATAAAGACGTATATGATCATTTATTTTTCGCCTTTGTTTAGACTTATTTTACACTCTTACAAATGCAAATAAACATGATTATATGTATGAAAAAGCATGTTCTTAGACACAGATTTTTGGATTATGTGTTAGAGATCTGAATGCAGTGCATGTTTAAGCACCTGTGTGAATGGCTTTATTGAAAACAATGCAGCTGTGTTCAGATCCGTGATTAAAAAACACTTGTATACAGTATGTGCTTTTTTATGGCTGTGTAAATGAAGCCTAAAGCTGAAAATGAAGCCAAATATCTACTTTATGCTTGGACACAATATGAAGCCTTATTTATCTCATTCCTGTTTATGCACATAATTTTCCTAGTCCAGTTTCAGAGTATCTGCACATACATATAATGGATACAGGCTTGGCAAATGGTGAAATGTGCCAAAGCACAAATTATAGTCAGAGTCTTCATTTGGAAATGCGATACCCTAACAACCAAGGCCTGAGGTGTGCCTTGGCCTAGCTGGTCAGTACGCCTGAAAGAGAGGGCATACCCTGAATGTATGAATATGAAGAAAAGTACGATGTGTATGAGTAACTGTAAAAATTGGGGGAAACGGGTGGGAGCCCTGAAAGTGAGCCAACGCAGGATCAGGAGGAGGAGGAGGGATATGTACCCCTCAGACTCCTCCCACAAATACAGGCTAGCCTTTGGCCTGCCTTCTTACTACACCCTATACAGACTGATGCTTATTCGTTTACAACCTTTTTACTCTATTTTGTTGTCCATATTCATTTGGTGGATGCACATATACCACGTGGGCGCATGTGCCAGCATTGGGCTTACTGCCATTGATATTTATACGTTCACTACTTTGATCATATGTCGTTATGCATGTACTCTCCCATACATCATGTTTAGGCCTTGTGCACGCTCCATGTACATATGAGATAAACTATGTGTTTAAAAATATTCAAAAAAATTTCTATATTGTATAAATACCTCCACTATCCAATTGCTTCATTTAAAGTCCCAATTCCCCTTTAGTTTATATTCATTACCGGGAAGGAGGCACCTTTGGGTGCTTCATTTAAAGTCCCAACTCCCTTCTATTTGCCTCCTTACTTGTAGTCAGAGTCTTCACTTGGAAATGCGATACCCTAACAACCAAGGCCTGAGATGTGCCTTGGCCTAGTTGGTCAGTACGCCTGAAAGAGAGGGCAAAAAAACAAAAAAGTAGCTGTAATGAAAAGCTAGATGAAAGGTAGGTAACAAAACCATCCAACAGGGTAGCGCACGCCCGGATGGCTTCAATACATGTGAGGGAAAAGAAGCAAGGGCTGCAATGAGGATCCCTTGCAAAATAATGGCAGAGAAGATCAAACGATTTGAATGGACACCAGTTAAGTTGAATTTCAACTCTTTGAAATTCCCACAAACCCCTGGCCTGTCTATGCTTGATATGGGGCAGTTGGAGAGGGTAAGCCGCAAAAATGGATGACCTCCAGGTGTTTGCAGGTGTCTGAAGTGCTAGAAACCTGATGGATGTGTTTGATAGTGTTGGCGAATAAGGCCAATGCTGTGGCAATAAGCACTGTTTAAATATGGAGAAACCCTACCAGACACCCAGAACCTGGTCCCACTCTATATAAATCAGGTCGAGTTCCTGCTTTTGACCTGACCACCAAGTTGAGACCTGAATAGAGGAAGGAGGTCCGGACTCCATTCTGGGGAATAAGTCTCAAGCATGATTCAGCATACCCAAAGTGACTGTGAGCCCCCTTTAAAAAACAGCCTGGGGGTCAGACAAAAGATGACTGGTCTGATGTACCTGAGCAGTTCTGCAGGCAACATCATAATCAAGAGATTGCGCCAAGAATGGAACCCAGAATAATGTTGCAGTTTGGCCCGTACCTACCACTTTGTGGGCCATCAAGGGGACATTGGCCCAGCACACACCCTGAGAGATACTTTAGATCCCTGGGTGGTAACCAGGGTCTCCATGTAACAGGACATGAACTGAATGAATTAACCCCTGACCTGACAAATGCTACCAGCAGGGCTGTCTGACTACCAGGAATGGGAGATTCCAACACCGCCCCTGACAAGGAACATGTTTGGCTCAGGCATCTTAACCCAGAAGGCTTAACAAGACTGGTGAACCGAGGGGATGTAGGAAGAACATGCTGACCCCCCGTCCCTGACCGAGCGAGCTTTGATCACCTCCATCCTGTCCGTAACAGACCATGGAGAGCATGTTAGCCCACATGAATCTGCGTTTAAAGAATAATGCCCAGAACCTGTTCCATGCTGGTGAATGGAAGTAGCTGGGATGGAATTGGAAACAAACTGAACCGAACCACCTTCATGGCTGTAGCCGGGAAAGGAAAACCCCTGCTCCGCTGTGCAATTCCTTAATGATGGAGTGCTATCATGCTCCGAACTCCCACGTGAGGTTGAAGGGATGACCATGAATAGTTGCCTCCGAGGGCGTGGCTACCGCGCAACTGTACGGACGCATGATCTCTCAGCTCCACTCCAGCTAAAGGAACCGGCAACTTCTGGGATGACACTGCTTCCCAAATACACATCCAAAGCAAGCCTAAGGCTACCACCGAACCCGCCAGATGACCCGCAAAAGAAAAGACATGGCACACCTGAAGAAATTAGAAGATTTCTTCCCACCGAAGGACCGCGATCCTTTCCAAGATGGCGCCGGCACCGGAAACAGATTTCCTTCCCCCTCATGCAGCTCGCAGTCTGCAGCATCAAGCCCAGGTTCACAGGCAGGCCTCTCTCACGGATCTCCAGATGCTTTAACTCCAATTTCTCGTAGACCCGCTAAATCAAACTCTCACCTGACAGAGGACACCCGGCACATGAGCACGAGCCAGGAATTCATGGAGGACACGAGGGAACTAGTGTACCTGTTCACCGCATTCCCCACAAAGGGTAAGCCTGTATCTGACACTACCCTTAAAGATATGTTTGTCTCTCTCCGCAGCTCCATGCACACAGACATGCTGCAATGTGTGAACAACTTTAAAACACAGATGGGTGCACTAGGAGGGAGGGTGAACCACATAGAGGAGAAAATGGGGGACTTTGCATCATCCCATAACACCCTAATTGATGCCCACACTGACCACTCAGAGGAGCTTACATGGCTAGGGTCAAAGGTCGCTGACCTTGAAGACAGATCAAGGAGGAACAACGTAAAGATACGCGGGGTTTCCAAGACTGTCCTTCCCGCACAACTTCTGCAGTATGCTCATGATCTTATTAAGACCCGCCTGCCCACCATTTCAGAATCTGAAATTCACATTGACCGCATCCATAGACTGCCAAAGCTGTCACATCTCCTAGACAATATCCCCCGAGATGTCCTGATGCGGGTGCATTTCTATCAAACTAAGGAGCAGCTTATTCAATTGTTTGCGGATCTTTCACAATTCACAATGCAAAAACGTAAATCCTTGCTGCCGGTGACCAAGGCCTTACGCAATCACAATATCCCATACCGCTGGGGATAACCGGTTAAACTAACGGTCACACATGAAGGCAACACCACTGTAGTCACAGATGTGGAAGAAGGACTCAAGCTGCTTTGGTCCTTAGACATACTGCCTGATCGACCATCTACAGGCCCCTCTCCCCCTGGGAAACTAAATACCCAGTATGAGCGGCAAATGGTGTCAAGAAAGAAAAGCAACAAGCAGCACAATTCAAAAGCACCCAAGTGTAAAAATTAAATCTACTTTCATACATCAAGATTCCTGAGGCATTCTGGAGTACTCAGTTGTGAATTCTCCCCCTCCGGGTTATGGGCAGATGCTCTGCCCTCAGGTTCAAGTTTGAATACCTTTTTTTATTGAAATACTTGTTTTTTTACGATTTGACTTTGTTTTTCTCCCACACCGCAACCTCATCCCCCTCCTATTGGTCTGACCTCCATGTTAACCACCTCAACTTCATTGTAGTGGAAATGAACAACCTAAGTCAACCCACCTACCATCGGAATCCCACCGCAAGATGGCCCGCAACACCAAGACTAAGGTACTGTCGACACTCACATTCACCCTACACAAATGGCTCTTAAAATAGTCTCTTTTAACGTGAATGGCCTCAACCACCCGGCCAAAAGAGCCTCGGTCTGGAGAGAAGCACTTAAACTCCAGGCCGACATCCTATGTCTTTAAGAGACCCACTTTTAAGCCTGCAACACCCCTTATTTCTAACATAAAAAATTCCCCCACATATTTTTGCTTTAGCTCCCTCGAAACAGAAGGGAGTCCTCATCGCTGTCAGAGACACTGTGGCTTTCAGCCTAACAGAAACCCACATGGATCCAGTAGGTAAATACCTCATACTAGTGGGAGAACTCAACAATAAGCCTTTCACTATTGCTAACCTATATGCATCAAATTCCCACCAACTCCGTTTCTTGAAGAGACTTTATCACAAAATCACCACTATCCAAAAAAGGCTCACTGGTGATATGTGGAGATCAAAATATAACAGCAGATTACACAATGGATACCACATCCAAAGACAAAAGGCCTCCCCTTTTGCTTCAATCTCTGCTACACTCAGAAGACATCTATGACACATGGAGATGCCAACACGCAAACGAAAAAGACTACACCTATCACTCTGCTAGACATAATTCACACTCCAGAATAGATCTGATACTGGTAGACAAAGTGCTTTTATAAGCAGTGTCCTCCTCCACCATACACCACATTACATGGTCAGACTATGCTCCTGTGTCTATTACAGTGGTGGAGTTGCACACTCCAAGTCCTACTTTAATCTGGAAAGCTAACTCAAGTATTTTTCAAATGTCTCCACATGTCACAAATATAACAAACAGCTTATCTGAGTTTTTTGATGTGAACACCAACTCTGTATCTGGCCCTGCAATGTTATGGTGTGCACAGAAGGTTTTTATTAGAGGGATAATTCTACAGATATGTGCACGGGAGAAGAGGCAGAGGACGCAAAAGCTAAACCTACTTGTTAAAAATATCAAAACCTTAGAGACCTTAAATAAAAACAACTCAAATGCACACACAGCCCAAAAACTTTCTCAACTCCGCTCCGATCTCAGACTCCTGCTCATTGAACAATATGACAAACACATACAATCTCTAAAATTGTCCCACTACTCCTCTGGCAATCGAGCGGGCAAATTCTTAGCCCAAAACAGCCAAAATCAAATCTAAAATTTAATTCTTGCTACACCCAGCAGATAAGCACAAAATACACAACCCCAAAGAAATAGCGAACTCCTTTGCTGAATATTATTCATCATTATATAACCTTGATAAAGACCCTAATTCTCCATAGCCAACAGAGGAGAGCATATAAACCATTTTGGCAAAAATTAAACTTCCCTCTCTTTCACAAACACAACTTATATCCCTTAACACTCCTATAACGGAGTCTGAGATCAAGAAAGCGATACGAACACTCCCATTAGGCAAATCTCCAGGTCCAGATGGACTACCTAATTATTATTATAAAACATTTCAATCCAACTTAGCTCCGACCCTACAGGCGGTCTACTCGGCTGCGGTGTCCTCTGCCTTGTTTCCCCCCGAGATGCTTAAAGCGGGGTTCCACCCAAATTTTGAACAATATCTGTATGTATTCTCTTCCTTGCATAGATGCTGACATGCCATTTAAAAAAATTTAAATCGCAGTAATTACCTTTTATTTTTCTATTCTTCTTTGCACTTCCTGGTTCTCCTCCCGTGGGAGTAGGAGTGTTTCTAGCCTCTCCCAGACTCCTGGGAGCTAGTCTCAGGCTTCCCAGGATGCTAATGAGCATGTGCGGGAACAAGCAGTGAATGCTGGGAGCACAGCATTCACCACATCCAGGAAATAAATGCTTGTGGGCTTCAAATGCCCACAATGAAGATGGAAACCGCCTGCAGTGAATAATATAAGTTATTCTTTCCGACGAAATCTGACACAGGCGGATATATTACACACAATATGTGAGTATGTAATGCTGAGAAGAAAAGTTTGTGAATGAACTCAAAAAAAAAAAAACGATAGGTAGGTGGACCCCCGCTTTAAGGCTTATGTGGTAACTATTCCAAAACCGGGTAAGAGCCCACATCTCCGTAGACTTTAGACAGATATCTTTACTCAATACGTATGTTAAGCTCTATGCAAAATTCCTAGCCCACAGACTACTTCCTATCCTTCCCTCCCTTAAAAAACATGATCAATCTGGCTTCACTACAGGAAGAAAGGCCTCTGACGACACAAGGAGAGTCATCAATGTCATGTAATACGCTCGGTCCTGTCGAGTGCCTTCTCTGCTCCTCTCTTTGGATGCGGAGAAGGCATTTGACAGGATACATTGGTGCTATATGAGGCACACACTGCAAAAGTTTGGTTTCACTGGTCCCATCTTATCTGCCATACTGGCTTTGTACTCTTCCCCTTTTGCACTAGTTTTCACATCTAACCTACTATCAGACACCTTTACCATATCTAATGGTACGAGACAAGGTTGCCCTCTCTCCCCCTCAATTTTTAACTTACTTATAGAGCCCTTAGCAGAAAGAATCAGAACCCATCCTAATATCTCAGGCTTCCCCATGCAAGGATAATCTCATGATATAAACTTATTTGCAGATGATATTATCTTATTCTTATCATCACCAAGTACATCACCACAACACGCACATGATACTCTTAACGAGTTCAACAGAATCTCATTTTATAAAGTTAATTTTACAAAATCAATCATCCTAGAAATGGGAATATCACCCTTTCTAAAATCCCAACTACAACCTTCCCCTATACATGTAGTAAATCAAGCATAACATATCTAGGCATAAAACTGACAAAGAACCTTCAAAACCTAGCGGAAGACAACTACACACCTCTAATTGACAAACTCTCCAAAGAAACAAAAAGATTAGCCAACATAGAATTGACCTGGATGGGACGCATAGCCTCATTTAAAATGTTGCTCCTGCCCCAAATACTATATATATTTCGTACTCTAATGCCCTGTACACACGGTCAGATTTTCTGACGGAAAATGTGCGATCGGAGCTTGTTGTCAGAAATTCCGACCGTGTGTGGGGTCCATCGGACCCCACACATGGTCGGAATTTCCGACACACAAAGTTTGAGAGCAGGCTATAAAATATTCCGACAACAAAATCCGTTTGCGTCAATTAAAACTGTGTGTGGACAATTCTGACGCACAAAGTGCCATGCATGCTCAGAATAAATTCCGAGATGGAACTGCTCGGTCTGGTAAAATTAGCGTTGGTAATGGATATAGCACTTTTGTCACACTGCAATTTTTTAAATTGTTTAATGCAGCGCACTCTCTTCTTTATAATGCTAGAATGAAATTGTTTTGCTGCTCATATTCACGAGTTCTCACAAACTTCTTTCTTTATTATTTATCGTGATTTCATGAATATAGTATTTTTATTTGTCACATCTCCCGAAAAGAATTACATTTTTGGATGTTTTTAGATTTTGTTTTTTTTGTTTTTATTTTTGAAATCCTGATCTGTTATTTTTTGTATATTTTTTTTTTTCACTCCAGAATAGTTTTCTGTGTGTTTTGTGTGTCATATTACCACAACGCGATTATTATCTTGTATTATTTAATCTCAAGGAGGTTGCTTGGTGTTGGTGTCTCTTGTTAATTTCATATTGTATTTTTGAAATGTACCTGTCTCCTCACAAACAAACTATCCTTTTTGAAGGAAAACACACATAGGCGAGTATAATAAAACAAACCAAAAATTTATTAAGGTGTCATAACCAAAGAAAGAGGGAGGCAATGCTGGAGAAACAGCAGAAATTGGCGAAGCCTTTGACCCCCAGAGCACACATCAATTATTTTACTGCAAAATTGGTGGCCTGAGGAGTCCATATATAAGGGAGTACAATCTGGTCCAGAAGTCCAAGAGATCATGAACAGCAGCAGATGACATGTATTGTCCCCAGGCTGTGGTCATACAAGAGCCTGCATCTTTTGTCAGACCAGACTGAATCCAGGCCATCACTTTCTTGTCTTCCTTACACGCTTCCTTCCGGGCTGTGTCTGTGGTGTTGGAGGTGTGGCAGGAGAAGGATGCAACTCACACAGGTGGGTATTGGGTGTGATTTCGCCCCTCACCCCCTTAGTTAATGTTTTATAAAGGATGTGCAGGAGGTTGTCCCTCCTGCATGTCCTGCAGTTTTGTGGCAGCCATGCAGGCAAAGGCCTCTTCACGAGTGGGGGTGGCTCTGAGGGATGCAGAAGCCTCCTGAATCATCCTGAGCACTGACTCCTCCACATTACTCCACTTCCTGTGTCTTTTGTTTGGAAGGCGGAGGGGAGGGACCTGCGATTCTGTGAGGCTCCTACTGGGCCCGGCCACCTCCTGGCTGCCACTTACCCCCGCCTCCTCCTGGCTTCCACTTACCCCCGCCTCCTCCTGTGTGCCAGATTCCACAGCCTCCTCCTGGCTGAGGTCTTCCTGTGTATGAAAAAGGGACATAGTTTTAATTTTTTCTTCATCAATCACACACAATTTTCATCTCATGACTGTTGCAAATTGAATGTTAACAAATATAAAAGACTATCATTCTGAGCCCAGCATTTTTCATTCTTGTCCCAATTATTTTTGCCCACTACTGTCTATTGACATGTAAAACACTTTATTAAATCAGCAATTAGTGATCAATAATAACATCTAGTAAACATCATTTATTTATTGACCAGAAATCTGTAGAAGAATGCTATACCTGACTCAAGCTGGGCTCCTCCACTTCTTCCTGGCTGGAAGTCCCAGGTTGGACATCGGAAGCCTCAGCTGAGGTGGAAGATAGGGTGAAAGGAAGAGTGGAAGGAAGGGTTGAGAGGGATTCCCTGACTTCAGTCTGGTCTGACAGAAACCGCAGTCTCTCATAGTACCACAGCCTGGGGACATAAATGTAATCTGCTGCAGCTCCTGATCTCTGGGAATCCTGGACCTTCTTGCGCTCCCTAAGATAAGTACTCCTCAGGCCACCAATTTTTAAATAGGGGATGGTTGCTGTGGGGACCACTGGCTTCACCAACTCCAGCAGTTTCTCCAGCGCTGCCTGCCTCTTTTGTTTATGATTATATTGCGGGTGTTTGACCTGCCACAGACAGGGCAGCTCCCTGTATTTATCCATGAACAGGGGGAGGAAGTTGTGGTCATTGAAGCCATCCATTTTATCTGCAATACACAAGACAAACCCTAATGTCAGGCTAAAGTCTCCTAACCTTGGCCCAATATAGGCCTCAATCTATAAGCAGTATAGGCCCAAGTTTAAATGTTACCTTCGTTATCACGATCGGAGCTTCGGATACTCCTTCCTCCGCTTACAGATCGTACGTATGACGCACGCATGTTACGCTTTATTTACACTGTGCATGCGTGAAACTCCGCCCACCCCTGACATTCTTTCTAGTCTATTCCCCGCCTCTTCTTGCTCGGTGCAGTGGGGAAGAGCACATGGCGGAGACACAACAGGTGCAAGCTAATAGCAGCAATGAGGAGGAGGAGGAAAGGCCGGAGCCAGAAACGTCACGATCCCGGAGGAGATTTAAGGCATCAAATATGGCCTTTGTTGAGATGGTGGAGATGGGTGACATATTGAAGAGGGCCGACTATGACGGGAAGTATGGACCTTACCCCAACCCCAATGTCAGAAAGGCCAAGATCATGGCAAAAGTTGTGAAGAGTCTGCACAGGAATTTGGGGGTACGGAGATCCAAGGATTAACTGAGGAAGCGGTGGTCAGACCTCAAATTAAGGGAGCACGATCAGTATAGAAGGATCAGGAGAGTGCTGCAAAAAAGTAAGTAGTTGTCCTGTGTTCCTATTCTTTATTTTTCTTACTTTCGTGCTGCTCCATGTGCTTTTCTTTACTGTTGTACCGTTTAAAATGGCAACTTTCATGTTCATGGACACATTATTTGTTCATAGGAAACATTGTTCGTTCGGCCAATAAAACACCATGTTTTGTCCAGATGCAGTTCAATACTTTTTTTCTGGCCTACTTCTCTTAAAATAAGTTTGTTGTCTAGATGGGTTAGTAACTAGAATGAAATGCAAACTAGATTCTGTGTAAGGAGAGGACACTCAGCAGCTGTTTACACATCTGGACACTGGAGCACTAGTGTGGGACACCAGAACACCCTTTTTATTAGGGAGCACCCACACAGATGCTCTAGTGTATACTATAGGGGTGACTCCATCTGTGAAGCTTGTACAAAACAGGTAAGTATTCAAGATTGACAAAGGACAAAAATATTTCTTCATCTTGCAACTCTGCCAAAAGAGACAATTGTACCCCACTTCCAAGCAATGTCTCATATTCCTATCGAATCAAATATCTGTGTGCTAAGTATACCTATTTTTTTTAACATAGGGGAGAAAAGACTGGGAGGACACCACTCATCAGAGGAGACCATGGACCCCCCACCTCAGATAGAAGGGGAAATCCCCCAAACCCAACCAGAGGAGGAGGAGGGAGATGTTGTGGAAATTGTCACCACAACAGGTGAGTGTCTGCGACCACAGCTTCAGGTAAGAGATGGATGCCTGCATAATTATAATACATGGTGTGTTTTTTTTTATATTTTAGGTGATTGTGATGTTGTGGAAGAGGAATGTCACTTCACCAGTGAAAGTGCCCAGATCCTCATCGAGGAGATAATGGGGTGTAATAGGGATTTGGAAAACATCAAGCAAAACATCAATGAGGTTCAAAACAAAATGAAGAACATCATTGATGTTTTAGGAAGAATTAAAAAACACCCAGAAATACCTAATTTATTGCAGCTTTATTATTGTTAATTTTATGACAAGTTTTTGACATATTATAGAAAAGCCAAATTTTGAAGATGCACACAGTGTGTCAACATGTGCTATCTGCCATCACGGGAGATCAATGTACGTGTTTTGTGGGTGCAACCCCTTCCTCAATAATAAAGTAGCTGAGAGGAAGGGGTTGCACCCACAAAACACATCCATTGATCCCCATGATGGCAGATAGCACATGTTGACATTAGGCAATTTGTGTGCAACTTCAAAATTTGGCTTTTCCAGGGGTGACATCACCCCATCTGCTGAACGCCATATCAAACACAGTTTATAAATACTCATGTCTGATATTGCCTTCACTTTCTATAAAAGTTGAACTTTGTAAGTTCCAGAGTTGTGTATTTGTTTATGGTTTTAAACATGCCTGTTTTACCTTAAAAGGCAATTTCTAATTATTTTAATGTGACCCAAAAATTGTTATACAACAAACATGTTGGTTTGTTCCAAAAACCTTTTAGAAATGCACATGTGATTGTGCTTTGATTAAAAAGATTGATAATCAACAATGTGTGGCTTTTTCTTTCAATGCTCAAAAGCATTTTTTGCAGTAAAGTTGGTGTTTTCAGTGACAATGGGGGTTATTTACAAAAGGCAAATCCACTTTGCACTACAAGTGCTTTTTCAGTGCAGTCTCAAGTGGACTTGTAGTGCAAAGTGGATTTTCTTTTAGTAAATAACACCCAACAGCACTTTCTAATTTTACACAATCACGCCATTTTCAGGACTCCACAAAATTTAGGGCATGGTGTTGAAAATTATTATTATTTTTTTTTCAGTAATGCATTACATTCATTCACAAAAAAAACCAAGGTGTGTGTGTAGCAGACCCACAACATAATAATTAATAGTTAGCCGAAGAAGAGATTGTCACCTCATGTGTCAACGAAATTTCGTTTGCACTGTTGAAGAAAAAGGCCAACAAATTAGAACATTAATAAAAGATAACCAAGGAGACAGCTAAAAGAAAGCCAAGCAGAAAATCAAAGCAAATATTTGTTCAGTTTAAAATATATTTTTATTTAAAAAATGTCTCAGACATTATTTGGCGTATCAATGGCTCCCCTACCCGCAAAGTATTCCTTGTATCTTACACGGACCTCGCGGGCACTCTGGGGGGACAAGCCAGGACGGCCAACTTCAAGCGCCGTCAGGGTTGGTCCATTAATATTAATTCCGGCCTCAGGCCCAACTGAGGCAGCATAGTTCCAAGAATTTCTCCTTAAACAGTTGTGGAGAACACAGCAACACAGGATGATGTGATTAAAGTTTATATTCCGCCATGTGTATGGATGTAAGAAATAGGCGGAACCGGTTGGCCATTATTGCAAACGTGTTCTCCACCACTCTACTGGTTCTGGCCAGCCGGTAATTAAAAACCCTCTGGTCTGGGGTGAGGGCCCTCATAGGGAATGGCTGCATAAGATGGTCCCCCAGCGCTAAAACTTCATCCGCAACTAAGATGAATGGAAGTCCTTCCGCATTGTCTTCTGGAGGTGGCAAGCCCAAGCTGCTATTCTGCAGATGCCTGTAGAACTCCATCTGGGCGATGACTCCACCATCTGACATTCAGCCATTCTTCCCCACGTCCACATACAGGAACTAGTAAGTAGCCGACACCACCGCCAACATCGCAATACTATTGAACCCCTTGTAGTTGTAATAGTATGACCCAGAGTTGGGTGGTGGGACTATGTGGATGTGTTTCCCATCAATTACCCCTCTGCAGTTAGGAAAGTCCCACCGCTGGGCAAAGTGGGAGGCCACAGTCTGCCATTCCTGTGGGTTGGACGGAAACTGTGGGGTCAAACAAGAACCAAAAATTAATCATTTTGCACATAAACATTGAAAGCAGATTAGACACAAACATTCTTGGCCAACATCAGTATAACATTTATTTTAGGTAGTATTTAAAGACAAAAGTATAAGGTCCACCTATCAGATTCCTCCCCCTCTCTCATGGGCCATTTTAAAAATTTTAGGGGGGAGATGTTTTGGACAGGTAACCCTCTCCACTCCATTGAGAGATGAATGCCTAAATAATGTGTATTACTTTGGCCAGCCCCTCCTTACTTACACTATTGGCAGCCCACTGGACAGGTAAGAAGTGTCATAATACAAAGATATAAATACATACTGTACACATTTTAGCACATTTTTGCATTCTGGTATTACCTATCAAGATAATAATAGGATACAAAAACTTTAAACAGTACCATTTGAAAGTATTCAGGCAGGCCATTGCACTACATGCTTTGGGGAATTCATCCATAAATCTGACCATAAAAGAGGTAGGTATAGTATGTATGGGTTTGGCAAAGTTAGCAGATAGAGGATTGGTATCAGCTGACTTAGCGGTTGGGGGGAGGGATGGTTCCAAATGATTTTGGGACCCAAAAAAAGCCTCTGGCACTCTGCCTGAATTTAAAGCACAAATAACATTTTTACACATTTTAGGGTGTGTTTAGAGTAAAGCACTACTATGAAGCTGACAAAATACATTGTTAAGTGACTAGACAAGGTGGATATGGGCACAGGAGAGCATGCTGGGGAGGTAAGTGGAGGCAAATATGTATGAAGGACAAAAAAAAGTCAAATAAAACCAGCATGCATGAGGACAAAGGGGACATTCACAGCATATTACAATCATGGTAATTAGGGAATAAGGAAAGAAATACATTACATTAGCAAACACTGAATACAATAAAATGTGATGTTAGAGGATAAAAATCTTACCTTAGTATAGTCCTTCTGCAGGACCTGGATGATGGCAGAACAGGTCTCCGGGATAATGATCCCCAGAGCCTGGGGGGAGATGCCTGTTGAGAACTTGAGGTCCTGCAGGCTTCTTCCCGTCGCCAAGTACCGCAGGGTGGCGACTAGCCTCTGCTCTGGAGTGATGGCTTGCCTCATGCAGGTATCCTGCCTGCTGATATAAGGGGTCAGCAAAGCCAACAAATGGGGAAATACGGGGTCCGTCATCCGGAGAAAGTTCCTGAAATCGTCAGGATTATTCTCACGGATCTCACGGAGCAAAGGCATGTGACAGAATTGGTCATGCTGGAGCAACCAATTCTTGGCCCATGAACTCCTCCTTGCCCTGTTCATGGACTGGGCTTGTGTCAAAGTAAGAACCCCAACACCAAGCCCCCATACAGCACGAACTCTACGATGAGTACGTACACGCAACATGGCTAGAAAACGGTCGACTGGCCAGAACGAAGTAACAGAACGCACTGAAGAACAGCAAGGCCTGTGAAGAGCGACTTGAAAATCAGTAACGAACGGACAAGAACACAATGACAAATCAATGGGAACTCGCTGCATGCACTGAAGACCACATACAAACCCACAAGCACAAACTGAACAGCAGAAATACAATCTGAAAACCATGAGTCTGAAAAAGCGCGAATCGTCTCTCACCAAACTTTTACTAACACGAGATTAGCAAAAGGAGCCCAAAGGGTGCCTCGCTTGGTATTGAACTGCCCTTTTATAGTCTTGTCATACGTGGTGTACGTCCCCGCTTTCTTGACGTTCAGAAATTCTGACAACTTTGTGTATGCAAGACAAGTTTGAGCCAACATCCGTCTGAAAAAAATCCATGGATTTTGTTGTCGGAATGTCCCATCAATGTCTGACCATGTGTACAGGGCATAACAGTTCCAATACACAACACACATATCAAAGCCTTAAATGCCCTGCTCTCTAAGTATATTTGGAAATCCAAGAGACCGAGGTGCTCTAAAGCTCCCCTGGTCAAACATAGATTAGCGGGAAGTATGGGACTAGTTGATATAAGGGACTATTATCGAGCAGCTATTCTCACACAACTTAAAGAATGGTTTGACCCGGCACCTGACACTTTATGGTGCGGCATCGAACAAGCTCTGAACCCTACTAAAAATCTGAAATACCTCCTACTCCTTGACGTTTGGAGACCCCTCCCGCTCCACGGACTACCACTCACTATTCAAGCCTCATTGCTGACATAGAGAGATCTCTGTAAAATTCCAATTCCAATTTCCAACCAAATAGACATTCCTATACCTATAAAAATTCTTTCTCATGCTATTCCAAATCTCGCCATCATGGATTGGCACGACAAAGGAATTAAAACAATTGCTGACCTATACCTTGATAATTCTCTCATACCATTTGCTTCTCTTAAGAAACAATACAACCTTTTACCCACTAACCTATACAAATACATCCAAATAGCCCACCTTCTAGGATCCATTAAATCATATCATATATATCCCAAAAGAGTACTTCACCATAAGACTAACCCCCCTTAAAGGTATTTCCTTGTTTTACAATCCAGAGCTTGACACGAATATTACAAGCTCACAGTGGCAACACGCATTTCCATCGCTCTACAAGGCCTCCAAATGCGTTAATCACTGGGAACTATCTCAGAGAATAGCCCTTAGGTGGTATCTCCTGCCCTATAGAATCTCCAAATTTGGAAAACAGAACTCCCCGCTATGCTGGAGATACTGTGGAGCAACAGGAAACTTGATCCACATGTTCTGGGCCTGCAAACAACCAGCTTTTGGAACTCTATCTTTTGCTCAATATCAAGCATCCCTGGGGTTCTGACCCGCCCCAACCCATGCCTAGCAATATTGAATGTAGGTATTGAAACCTCCCCCCCCCCCCCCCCCGAATTTAGGACAGTGATTACTCACATTTTTCTAGTGGCTAGAACACTAATAGCCAAACACTGGAAGGCAGACAAAGCACCAAATGTATCTGAAGTTCTTATAAACACTCAAACCCATTATATTTACGAATCCCTACTGGCTAGTAGGTGTGGCAACAAGAAAAAGTTTGATAACCAATGGAAAATATGGACAACATGGTTTAAAGGTAATAAATGAAATACTCTTCAAGGTATTCTACCTTACCCTAGCTGAAATTCGATCCTCATAGGACGGTCGGACCATGGATAAGTTCCTTCCCCTTCCCGCCGCCCCCCCTTCTCCCCCATTTTTTACTTTTGTACTTTCATACTTTTATCATTATATTTTGTTCTGTAAACTGTATTACTCAGTTAAGTTGATAATGACAGAGTAAATGTATACATCCTGAAATGATATCTCTTCACGTACTCAATGAAAGAATTGTCTATGCAATACCCATGTACTATTTTCTTTTATGTACTACTGTATCACTTACTGGTGTAATACTGTATTTCATTTATATACTGCGAAAACCTCATAAAAACCATTAAAAATAAAATAAAATAAATAGTTCCGCTCCTGAAACATGCGGCATGACCAACCCAAGGAAAACCCAAGGAAAACAGAAACTATGGAAGTGACAAGAGACAACCAGACATGAGAACACCACCCCTCTGTGCCTACCTGAGTATGAAGACGTGACCAGAAATGACAAGACCACAGCGCGTGAATGAACCTGATGATGGCCCCCCCAGTGTATGTGGTAGTGAGCCCAAGTAACCTGCAGCGCAGAGACAGGTAGTAAAACTGACACACTCAGGGCTAGTGTACCCACAGACCATGGTGGGTAGTCCTACAGGTGTAATGAAATGAAACATGCATTGTATGATGTGTGGTATTTGGGCAAGAAGATTGTGGTCAACAATCATTTAAAAAATGAAACCTCAGCCCGTATGGATCTGTAGACGTGACAGATCCTGAGGTGTGAGCGCTGCTAACTAAACCCAAGTATAAGAGAACACCGAACAAAAAGGTACGATGAGACATGGAAACAAACGAAGATACAGCTAAACAGCTATTGGTGTATGCCGTAGCTATATGGCACGACAAGCTATGACAGAACATGCTGGACATAACCGCAATGACAGACGTGCTATGTCATAAACACTATGTCATAAACACTATGGCAGAAATGCTATGACAGAAATGCTATGACAGAAACGTTATGATGAACACACTGTGCCAGAACCGCTGTGACAGGTCCGCAGACCACGCTGACAAGAACCGCTGTTACCGATCTGCCATTACAGAAACATGCCATGACAGAACCATTGTGACAGAACCTGCTCTGACTAACCTGCTGTGACTGGAACCCACTGCGACTGGAACCCATCGTGACTGAACACGCTGTGAGTGAACACGCTGAGACTAGAACACTATGACTAAACACCTAATGACAGCACCTACTATGACAGCACCCGCTATGACTGTGACATGCTGTGACAGCCCCCCTTAGACAAAACACACTGGACAAGAACGCTATGACTGAACACGTTGTGACCAAGATGCTAAGGCTGAACACGCTGAGACCGACCACGCTAGGGCAGCACCCGCTGTGACTGAACATGGTATGACTGGAACGCTATGACTGAACACATTGTGACAGCATCCGTTATGACTGTGACACACTATGACAGCCCCGATATGCCAGAACACACTATGATAGGAAGCAAAGACTGAACACATGACAGCACCCACTATGTCTGAAAATGCTACGACTGGAACGATACGAATGAAACACTGACTGAAAACGCTGGACAGAACCGATATGACTGAAAATGCTGCGACTGAAAACGATGCGACTGAAAACGCTATGACTGAAAATGCTGTGACAGAACCACTGTAACTGATAACGCTATGACCGAAAATGCTGTGACAGAACCACTGTGACTGAAAACGCTATGAGAACCGCTATGACTGAAAGCTGTGACTGAAAATGCTATGACAGAAACACGCTGTGACAGGAACAAAGACAAGGAATCATATGAACCGACCACGGCAGTGGAGCTAACCCACCAACCAGCCCTCCCTTTCTTGATACTACCCTCAGTGACCCCCTCCTCCCTCCTCCTGAAGCTTGCAACCAGGCCTCCCAAAGATCTGCCCGATGAACCTGCTGGTCAGCACTTCCCCCCTGAGACTTAAACATAGTAACTACCAAGACCTGAGGATATATGTTCAGGAGCTGCAATTGTAGCCTGGTACAGGCATGGGGAGGGCAGGGCATGGAAACAGACGGGGGACGCGCATGGGGGCAGGGGCAGCAGAAGAACGACTAGATTTCCGAGGGAGAGCAGGAGGAGCTGCAGTGCAGAGGGCTGGAGGGCAGAGACTAGGAGGAGCTGAAGTGTAGTCGGCTGGAGGGGCGGATCTCCGGTCCCAGCCAAGAGCCAGAGGAAACAGGCCCCCACAATGCAACCAATCTCGGCACAACACTGGCGTGACCTGGAGAAGTGGGTGGACAGATGGGCAGCCCCTGTGATGCCGGTGTGACCTGGGAAAAGTGGGTGGATGGCCGCCCCCTCCCCCTGGTGTCACCTGGGAGAAGTAGATGGACTGACATCCCCCTCCCCCCAGTGTGAGCACCGGGAGAAGCGCGCAGGCTGCCCCCTCGCTGATGCCAGATAAAGCATTGGATACATGGGAGGATGGGCGGGTGGTCCCCCCAATGGTACCCGGCATGAGCAACGGGAGGGGAACTGCCATACGAGCCGACGCAGGATCACGCAGAGGTGGAGGGATATGTACCCCTCAGATTCCTCCCAGAAATACAGGCTAGCCTTTGGCCATCCTTCTTACTTATGATGCTTAAGGAATACTTTTCAAATCTAACCACACTCTTGGAATTATTTGTCAAAAAAGTCAAGCAGTATCCTGCTGGATCTTTTGGTCAATGCTGTCATTAAAAGGCCTTTACTTTAGATAGGATTCAGAAGGAAAAAAGAATGCCCAAAGAATTGTTACAGGATAAATGGTTTCAGTATCAGGTTTTCTGTGTAGTCATTGATCAGTCAACAACAGAACTTTTCCTTCAGGCTAGTTGTTGCCTGATCATTGGGAGCTATGATAGAGTACAGGGCCACATCAAAACAATGTCATGCAGTTCTGTATATGTCATATGTTTGTGGTGCTATACTCACATTATACATTTTGTGATGCCTGGGGCAACAACCAGCCTGGAAATAAAGTGAAACCTTAGTCCATGGCATGTCCTATTTAGACCCTAAATGGTTTTCAAAGGAAAGTGTCAATCCAACAAAAGATTTGCAAACTCTAGCACAGTTGATGATGTTGAGCAGGTCATTGATGTTTTAACTGAGAATGTAGACCTCGGTGATGTGAATCGTGTACCAAGTGAGAACAGTGTAACTTGTTGCTATAAAAATTTGTAACTTGTAATTTCATAACATGCAGTTTACTGAACAAGCAAACTTTTTTTGCAATATACTGTATATAGTACATCTTGTGAAAGAGTATTTTTCAAAATTAAAAAAAAATTAAGGTAAGACGGGATCCTACTGAATCTCAAATTTTACTAAAAACTGAGGAGGATACCATTGGAAGTTTATGATGATATCCTTAAAAAAATGCGTATTCCGGGGGCGTGGCCAGCGCGCGGACAAGATGGACGTGTGAGTAACGAGCTCCACATACAGGACACCTCACACTGCGTCTGCCTGCTTTCCAGCGGCGAAATCCCGCATACCGGAGCAGCGACCGCTTACCCGTTGCCACTGCGGATCATGGCACAAAAAAGAAAACAGAGCCCGCTCCCGCGAAAACTCACGGAGTTCTCGTACCAACCGGCAGTAAGGAGCGGGCAAAATGTTGCTGCGGGAGGAACGTCCACAGCAGCTCTGTCAGTGTCTACCTCTTCTCCACAGCCTGGGCAGTCGGAACACTCTCCCTACAACCCTGAAGCGCTCCCACACAGCAGGAAAGCACCAAAGCTGTCCCCACCACATTCTCCTGCTTCCAGCAGCCCAGCTAAAGCCCATATGAGACTGGATCCCTCTGCTGAGCATGGTGAGGTAAGCCATACTCCTCACATGCCTGTCACATTGCTGCAACAAAATCTGCCAAATGACTCAATTACTGCTTTCTCCACTATGGGGCAACCAGTAATAGATACCACCTTAAAGGACATGTTGGTGTCCCTGAGGAGCTCCCTTCAAATTGACATGCTGTCTATAATGCAAAACATAGGCCACAGTTTAACTCTAATGGAGGATAGAATCATTCACATTGAAACCAATGTCAGTGGCATTACTTCCACAGTAAATGACATCACTGACACACAAGAGACCCACATGCAAGAAACCAAGTGGATAAAAGACAAGTTGGCGGACATTGAGGATAGATCTCGTTGAAATAACATTAAAATTTGTGGGATATCGGAACCGGTACAACCATCTGATCTACCCTCATATGCGTGCGGCCTGATTAAATCTCTCATGCCTGAACTGAAAAACATAGAACTGGTCATTGACCGCATACACAGGCTCCCCAAACCATCCTTCTTACCCGCGGCGGTTCCTAGGGATGTGATCCTCCGCATCCATTTCTATCATGTAAAGGAACAGCTCATTCAAAAAATGAAGGTCTCGGGAAACCTACCAGACCCATACGGTCAGCTTCAAATTTTTGCAGATCTCTCCCAACACACACTAAGTCGCCGCAGGCAACTCAGCACCATCACAAAGGCACTACGCAATCACAACATCCAATACCAATGGATAGCGCCAGCAAAAATGTCTATAACTCACAACGGGTCTAAGCATATTGTGACCACACTCCAAGAAGGTCTACACCTCCTCCAGAGATGGCGTATCATACCGGATCCACCTGCAGCATCACCCATGGATCAGAGCAATGCGGAGAGTCAACAGAAACAGCCATTGCCTCAGAGATCCAACGGTCATCACCCGAGCTAAACAGCGACCGCAGGAACACCCACCTCTACATGGTTATGTGTCTCAAAAGTCCAAGTTCGGCTTCAGAAACTTTTCACCCCAAATTTTTTGACTTCCCTGGCACCAGTTGTGCCCAAAAACAGGAAGTCTTTTCTAGGCTATTGACCTAGATTTTTTGTTATACCTTCATTTTTCTTTTCCCTTTTATTCTCTCTCTCTCTTTCCTCTTAACACCTCATAACTACCATTACTAGTTACCAGCCACATCTTTAAAAAACATCACGGAACATTCTAAATTCCTCAAACTCACCTAACCACAACTTTTCCATATAATCCACTACCACAATGACCATCAAAATCCTAACCATCAACGCAAAAGGTCTCAACCATCCTGCCAAACGATCCTCTCTATGGAAACTTGCAGAGGAATCCAAATGTGACATTCTCTGTGTACAAGAGACCCACTTCCAGGCTTCCAATCCGCCACGCTGCATGCACAAGAATTTTCAATACTACCTTCTCTGCCTGCGCCTCAACCAAAAAGAAAGACGTCCTTGTTGCTATTAAAAACACGCTTACCTTTCAGCTCCATACCTGTACAACGGACCAAGATGGAAGATACATCATCCTCGTTTGCTCCATCAACGATGCTGTATACACCATAGTTACGGTATATACGCCTAATACACATCAGCTACGCTTCTTACGTAAGCTCCACAAGAAAGTCAGTACGGTGCAACAAGGAGCAACCATATGGTGTGGCGATTTTAACATCACCCCGGATCCCATCCTAGATTCCTCTTCCTCCTCAGTACGTTGTAAACTCTCCCTGGGTCCACTGCTTCCCGTTTTCCAACTATACGATGTATGGAGATGTCAACACGCAGAAGAGAGGGACTATACCTTTTTCTCACCCAGTCATAATTCCTACTCTCGCATCGATTTCTTCCTTCTCGACCAATGGACTTTACAAAAAATATCGGCATCCACCATCCTACCCACTACATGGTCTGACCACTCACCCGTAAGCATTACCATAGCGGATATTGCCAGCCCTTCTCCGGCATACATGTGGCGAATGAACACACGGTTACTCCAATCTCTCGAATACTCACCGCTTATCTGCCGAGAACTTGAATCCTTTTTTCTAACAAACAATGACTCAGTATCTGATACCTCGATATTGTGGGCTTCCCACAAAGTTTTTATGAGAGGCATATTTATTCAGCTTGGTGCGAGGGACAGGAGGCGAAGGAGGCAGCAGGTTGACAAGTTGCTAAAAGATATTCAAAGCACTGACACACTAAATAAACAACAACCACACCCTGATCATAAATCTAAACTAATTAAACTACGTCTAGAACTAAGATTGCTTCTTCTAGAAAAACTTGACATAATCCAAAAACGCTGCAAAATGCAATTTTACAGCTCTGGCAACAAAGCTGGAAAACTCCTAGCCCAACAAATCAAAGGGCAACATGTTAAAGCCCACATACCCTTCATCTATCACCCTACCACAAACGAAAAATTAAGGAACCTGCAAGATATGGCTGATGCATTCAGCGCTTATTACAGTACCCTGTATAATCTTAAAAACTAACCTTCCCTAATGCAACCAAATCACACCGCCATCCAAGCGTTTTTGGACTCAATACAACTTCCACACTTAACTGATAGGCAAATAGAAACACTAAACATACCTTTCACCATTTCAGAAGTCGACAAAGCCATAGACAGCCTACAAAAAAAAAATCCCCAGGTTCAGACAGCTTTGTAGGGGAATACTACCAACAATTCAAATCTACCCTGAATGAGTATCTTGTCCGGACGTTCAATGACGCTGCTTCCTCTGCTTCCTTTCCTCAAGACATGTTAAAAGCATTGATTGTGACGCCAACGAAGCCAGGGAAGGACCCCAAAATCCCGCAAAATTTCCATCCCATATCTTTATTAAACCATGACATAAAACTATACGCAAAGATCATAGCGAACAGATTGATTGACCTTCTTCCAACCATAATCCATCCCGATCAATCGGGCTTCACAAAAGGTCGCCAAACCTTAGATGCTACCCGGAGGATGGTTAACATCATACATCACACTGAGAAACACGAAATGCCTTCTCTGCTCCTGTCTTTGGATGCAGAGAAGGCATTTGATTGAGTACACTGGCACTATCTAGACATGGCTTTACAGAAATTTGGTTTTCAAGGTCATATACTTTCAGCGTTAATAGCACTTTATTCCCATCCCTCAGCTCAAGTCTATCATTCTTCCATGTTATCCAAACCATTTGACATAAGTAAAGGCACCAGACAGGGATGCCCTCTTTCTCCCCTCCTCTTTAATATAGTTATGGAGCCATTAGCAGAGCAAATAAGAACCCAAAGTACCATCTCAGGTTTTAAAATCGAAACAACTGAACACAAAATCAGTCTTTTCGCGGATGACATTATTCTCTTACTGACTAACCTCGCAACTTCCCTGGCGTCGGTCCAAAACACTCTGATTTGATTTCAACGAGGTCTCATATTATAAAGTAAATGACTCTAAATCATTTATTCTGCCCCTAGGAATTCCTACTGCACACCAATTAGAATTGGAAACCCAATATCCATACACATGGGCTAAGGAGTCCATCTCCTACTTAGGTTTAAAACTAACCAGAAAAACATCCTTCCTTTACCGAGCCAACTTTACTCCTTTCCTGAACAACCTCCCAAAAGAAATGGAACAATTCCCCAAATTTGCCTTATCATGGTCGGGTAGATTGGCAGCATTTAAAATGCTTAAACTACCACAACTACTCTACCTATTTAGGTCATTACCAATTCCAATTCCTGGCTCCTTCTTTACTTCTCTACAAAAAATACTCGGACACTACATATGACAAAAAAAAAAGAGCGAGATGCTCTCGCGCCACTCTCATAAAACCTAAACTGGTTGGAGGAGCGGGACTCATCCACTTCAGAGATTACTATAACGCTACACTACTTGCCCAAATTAAAGCATGGTTCACTCCCACTTTCACCAGTCCCTGGTTAGACATCGAAGCATACCAAGTCCCTGGCAGGACCCTCAGTGTCTGGCTACTCGGTTCACTTCACAGGACCATACGGAAAATTTATTTTTCACCTACCATTGTTGCCTCCAGATTAGCATTTAAATACCTACTAAATAACGCTTCCCCCTATAGAATACCGCTGTCAATCTTTGTATTCTCCATACTCATACCCAATCCCTCCACACAAACATGGCAGAACAAAGGCATTGGTTTTGTCTCAGACCTTTACTCTAACAATCTCCTTCAACCCTTCACATCACTAAAAGACTCGTTCCACCTCACTCCGCTGGACTACTATAAATACACACAAATAACACACTGTCTACGTCGCAATCCGCACCTACATACTGACGTACATCCACTCGTCTGGACATATCTTTCCTCACTTACAGTAAACACAAAAGGTATATCCCTGTTCTACAATATGTTAGGGGACAAAACATAATTTAGTAAATCTCCCCCATTATTAAAATGGGAAAGAGATCTTGGATGCTCATTCACTGAATTCCAATGGTGAACAGCACTCAAAACTAACTACAAAGCCTCTAGATCCTCCAAACTCTGGGAACTAGTTCACAAAATTAACCTCAGATGGTAAATTACTCCCTCTATGATCCACACATATGACTCCACCACACAACCACTCTGCTGGAGAAACTGCGGAGAAATAGGAAGTCTATTTCACCTTCTCTGGCAATGTACACACACAACTACACTTTGGCAAGAAGTATTCCAAATCATCACTGAAGTGACAGGATTATCGCTGTTTCCCTCACCAGAGCTAGCGCTCCTGAAGATCAATATGGAAAACATACCTTACTGCTTCCACACTATAATCACCCACATTCTTTTGGCTGCCAGACTCACCATTGTCTGCCACTGGAGAACCTCAGACAGCTTGAGTAAAAATGAAGTAACACCCATGGGGCTTATGAAAAAGAGTGTCAAGAGTGGCATGACAAAACAAATACCCCCTGATATGATATCTGCTGTTAATGTTTCTCCAAGTTATTCAATTATATTCTTAAAGGTTCACTGGATCCACAGGTGAAGTGTGTTCCAGGCCCCCTATGACACAGTTTGCTCCCAAATGGGGTGTCTGGGGGTATTGGACTACACAGCTCACTTTACTTTAAGCACTTGTTATGGATACTATGTTTGACCATGATTGGTAACTTTATTCTCACATTTACATTCGTTCATGTATACTTCATCTTACGCTTTAATGTATAACAAAGATTGTTAACTATCATTACTTCTAAAACCTCAATAAAAATATTGAAACATAAAAAAGCACCACAACAAAACAAAACAAAAAAATGCGTATTCCTTTTTTGGTCTCAAAAAGGTATTTGAATGGAAGCGGTCATTCAGTGATTGCCTATTTGTCATAGATGTATTAGAAGCGTCATGGAGTTGCTCGAGTATGATACCCCAGGTGTGGAGCAACTTCATACCTTTGCTCAGGTTTGAGATTGTGTACGCTGTTCTGTTGTGGGTGATTAGTAGAGTAGCAGGGTAGCACAACTTGTAGGTAATCTTGTGGTTGTTGAATGCCTTGGTGACGGTCTTAAGTTGTCTCCTCAACTAGAGAGTAAATAGTGATAGGTCTGCAAAGATCTGTAATCTCTTGTAAAGAGGTGGGAGATTGGGAAGGTGTCTCGCTTTAGACAGTAGTTCTTTCACTGGAAAGAAGTGGATTTTCATAAGAACATCCCTGGGCATGGTGTCAGCCAGGTGTTGGGGTTTGGGAATTCAGTGGATGCGATCTATAGTCAGTTCTACTTGTGATAGGCCAGGTAGCATGGTGGAATTTAGATCACGGCGTATTCTTGTGGGGGGGTATTGATTCTGGCACTCCACACAGTTTTACATTGTTGCGTCTTGAGCGGTCCTCTAATTTTGCTTTTATCCATAGGGCGTCCTCTTAGTAATCCTTATTTGCATCGACCAAGTCGTTAACTGTGTTTGTGCATTCCTCCTTTTTGTTTTCTATGTATTGAACCCTATCCCCCATTTGTTGTATATCGTTAAAAAAACTTGTGGATGAGGGAGGAGAGGTTAGACATTAGGGAGGATTGGAGTGAAAGGAGCATGTCCTTTATTGTGACTCCAGTTGTAAATAAGCTATTTTCTGAGGTCATTCATTTTCTATTGCTTTTACATTTAAGAGGGCTAACATTTAATTTTTTGTATTGTTTGATTTGCTCTTATACATATATCTGCAATTTACAGTACGTATTATATGAGTTACAATGTAAATTATTTCAAGATATTGCATATCAGTATATATATTTTGCAAATATTTTTGCAATGAGCTGAAGAGCATTAGTTGTTAAATATAAGTCAACTAAGAAGATTCAAGGAAAACATAAGAAAAGTCTAGAAAAAAAAAATATTCATACACCAGAAGTTTAGATGTGATGGCTATGAATCTGCCCATTAACACCGCTTGTGTGATTGTTATAACATCATACATTTGTAACCAAGAGTTGGTTTTAAAGCAAAAGTCAGTGGTTCCTTGAGTTTTATAGGTTGGGAAGTGTTTGTATGAGAATTGAAAATGGACACTATGGGAGAAATTTACTAAACCTGGTGCACACTGCACATAGTAACCAATTAGCTTTTACGTTTTAATGTCAAAGCTTAACTGAACAAGCTGAAGTTAGAAGCTGATTGGTTACTATGCACAGCTGCACCAGATTCTGTGTGCACCAGTTTTATTAAATCTCCCCCGTGTACTACTTTAGAAATATTAGGAAATAGGAGCTGCTGTTTGTTTTTATATGTTATGAAGCGTACACAGGAGTGGACTTTTCTATTAGACTGGTCCGACGGACCGAGTCCGGGGGACAATCCGATTGTGTATGGGCTTCATTGGACCTTCAGTGGACTTTTCCAGTCGAAAATATGACGGATTTTAGATTTGAAACATGCTTCAAATCTTTCCGACTGACTCGAGTCCGGTCGAAAAACCCACTCGTCTGTATGCTAGTCCGACAGACAAAAACCCACGCTAGGGCAACTATTGACTATTGGCTATCAACTTCGTTATTGGTCCTACGTCATCACGTATGAATCCGTCAGACTTTGGTGTAATTGTGTGTAGGCAAGTCCGTTCGTTCAAAAGTCCGTAGGAAGTCCATCAAAAGTCCAACAAAAGTCCGCCGGAATGGCCGGCGGACTTTTGTTGCCGAAAAGTCCGCTCGTGTGTACACGGCCTTAGAAATTGTCAATTTTACTGGAATCAAGAAATATAGTACAATAGTGCTATACTGTTTCGGGAATCTATCTATACCTAACAATGCCAACACTGGAGAGGGGCTTGTAAGAATCCCTGTAACTGTAAATATTAAGGAAAATACTTCAAGAAGCTTTTAAAATTCCCAAACAAATTGAAATGTTTTCCCACTTGACCACTTGGGGTCAATTAGACTCCTTCCCTGGCTTTGGATGGGTTACAGCCAGGGCCGGCCCTACCATGGGTCCTGCTGGGTTCATTGGACCCAGGCGTTACTTTGAGAGGGGCGGCAAAGGTGACTCTTTAATCAGGCATTCGCAGGGACCTCGCGGCTGCTTAATTAAAGAGCCACCCCTGGGAGTGGGTAACCGAGCTCCCTGCTCTGCCACACTGGCTTCTCTTTAGGCCCCTTTCACACTGGGGCGGTGGGGGCGTCGGCGGTAAAACAGCGATAATTTTAGCGCTGTTTTACCGTCGTTTTTGCGGCTGTATTCGGCCGCTAGCGGTGCGGTTTTAACCCCCGCTGGCGGCCGAAAAAGGGTTAAAACCGCTCGCAGAGCGTGGCTATAGCCGCGGTATTTCCACGGTATAGCCGCGCTGCCCCATTGATTTCAATGGGCAGGAGCGCTTTAGGAGCGGTGAATACACCGCTCCTTCACCGCTCCAAAGATGCGGCTTGCAGGAGTTTTTTTCTTCTCCTGCCAGCGCACCGCTTCAGTGTGAAAGCCCTCGGGCTTTCACACTGAACAAACAGCAGCGGCTGTTTTGGGTCGGTTTGCAGGCAGTAATTTTAGCGCAATAACGCCTGTGTAAACCACCCCAGTGTGAAAGGGGTCTAAGTCTCAGATTCCCCGCCCGTGTGCTCAGCTGGCTCCTCCAGGTCCCTCTCTCCTGCCCCATGCAGCGCCGCTCAGCTCAGTATCCTCCCCAGCCAGAGTCCTGCCCCCCTGAGTCTGCTGCATCCATTCCTTATGTGCAAAAAAAGGTTAAGCACACAGGTGCTGCAGTGCAGTAGCCCTGAGAGCCGGAGGACATAGCAGGCTAGCCCCCCTGCTCCCCCACCATGCACAGATCTCCCTCTGAGTCTGAGGTATGCTGATTGCCCTGTCCGTGCTGTTACTGGAGGGAGCGCAGGTGACCATGAATGAGTGCCCTGCAGCTTGGTCATGGTGAATGAGATGACCCCACACACCATCTTATACCCCACTTCATCTCACCTGGGGACAGGAACCCCATCTCCCCTGGGGACAGGGACCCCTTCTCACCTGGGGACAGGGACCCCTTCTCACCTGGGGACAGGGACCCCCTTCTCCCCTGGAGACAGGGACACCTTCTCATCTGGGCACAAGGACCCCTTCTCCCCTGTGGACAGGGACCACCTCTTCCCTGGGGACAGGGATCCCATCTCTCTGGGGACATGGGCCTCATCTCCAATGGGGACAGGGACACTTTCTCCCCTGGGGACAGGGACCCCATTTGTCCTGGGGACAGGGACTCCTCCCCTCTTTGGGATAGGGACCCCTTCTCACCTTACGGCTTCCCTGTGGCTATCTCTCACCAGGAGCTGTTCCTCTATGGGGAGTCCCAGGGGACCTACTGCTGCCCGATGGGGATGATGAGACCTCTCTTCTATGAGGCTGAATTCAAGGAGCTCTATGAGTACAGCACTGATAGAGACAGAGCACTGACATCAGCACTGATATAGAGGACACTGACAACAGCACTAAGAGAGTGTGCACTTACACCATCCCTGAGAGAGACAGAGCACTGAAATCCACTGAGATAGAGGACACTGACTCCAGCACCGAGATAGAGAGCATTGACACCAGCACAAGATAGAGGACACTGACTTCAGCACCAAGACAGAGTGCACTGTGAAAGAGTGCCATGACACTAGCACTGAGATAGAGAACACTGACACCAGCACCGAGATAAAGAGCACTGACTCCAGCACCAAGACAGAGTGCACTAAGAAAGCATGCCATGACACAAGCACTAAGATATACAACACAGAGATAGAGAGCACTGACACCACCCCTGAGATAAAGAGCACTAACACCAGCACCGAGATAGAGGACACTGACTCCAACACCAAGACCGAGTGCACTAAGAGAGTGCCATGACATCAGCACTGGGATAGAGGACATGAAGATAGAGGATGCTGACACCATTGGTCAAGGCTACATATATTTTACAAATGGCGAAGGTCAAATCAATAGAGGAAAGACAATTAAGAAGATCTTCCTTAGCAAAGGGTTTTTCAACCAGTATAAACACCTTTGAATTAGAAATGACTATGAACGAAGAAACCACAGAGGAAGCCATTGGGAAACAGACTCCAGCCAGGGAAGATATAATGATATCATTGTTTCACAGACTAAAAGATCTACTAGAAAGAGAGATGCTGCAGTGGTGGGATATACTACTTCTGCAGAAATACCTAGAATTCAAAAGAATACCCAGAGGTTTAAGAATCACAAAAATATGTACATTTTTAGACCTAGACCTCAGAGATAAGTGGATTCTAAGTCTGCGCGAGTACAATCAGAAATGGTTACAATTTATCATCACCCAAAGAGAACGCAATCTCTCTGCGATTTGGGCAGACTTACACACTCTTCAAGAGGAATTATCCACTTTCTCTGACGTCAGTTCCTTCGAAAGTTGGGACCAGAAAGTGAACAAACAGATAACAGACTATGAGACCAATCTCATAAGTAAAAAATCGGGCAAGTTTGAACGAGATAGATTGGATTATTTAAATGATCGAGAATTTAATTGGAAAAGGCCTAACAATAGGGAAAGTGACAATAGAAATAGAAACGAAAATAGAAGTAAAAATAGAAAGGGTATGACAAACGAACAATTGTCAGGACACAACACATATGGTACACAGTTTCAGGGAAAACATCAAAAAGAAACACCAAGAAACCACAATATCAAAGCAAAATCAAATAGGAACAGAACAAGTAATAAAACCAAAACTGACCACAAAAAAGATCCCCCTGTGAATCAGACAACTTCAGGGGAAGGCCATCTACACAATAGACCCCATCATCAACAACACTCTAATACTAAAAACCAACAAAATTCCAACCTTACTAAACTCAATCGAGTAGCTACAACTACTATGAATAGACCATCTGTATGTAACAGTAAAAAGATTAATACTATGGATACTAAGGCCAATCTACCTGAAGAACCACTAGCAAAGAATCCTCTAATGACAAGAGACCCCATAAATATAACCACCACTAATGTTAGTGAAAACCCACAGTTAGAAAGAGGAACATCCACCATACCACCAGTCAACGGGAGGAGTATCACACCTCTACTCGCCACTTGCACCCCAGGCAGTCTACCTGAGAATGCAGATGTTGTCTCCGATATTGACAGTCAATTGCTAAAGGGCATTCCCACGTATAATCCGTTTTCCACTCTTGGCGATCTAGAAGCCAATAGTACAAGCATATCAGACATCACACCCCCTTTGGTTTTTTTAGAGCAAGCAGTTGCAACCCTGGGGGGGTCTGCAACAAACCTTCTACCGGACCCTCTATCGCATATACTGTCCACGGGGAAGAAAATAAGGAAAAGAGAAGAAGAACACGAAGAGGGAAAAGGGGAGGAGAGAGATACAAAAAGAGGCAGACTATAGAAACCGCTCATTCTACTATTAAGATCTATAATCTTTCTAGCTCTGTTTTTTCTGAAACTGAGCTAGACCTCCTCAGGAAGGGCCTTAACTTTGCCCCACCTAGTGTACCAAACTTGTTTGAACTATTTATAGATCTAAATAAATATATACGCAAGCTTACTATACAAAGATACTACACATTAAAAGAAGCTAAGAATGTGAATAGCACGGATAATGTAAGAGTAGAGTCGGAAGAGCCATCACCATCCGATACTAGTGCGGAAGAAGATTCCATACTTAACATTCTCGAAGAGCTTTACCAAGAAGCACACTTTGAGGGACAAACAATTTTCGAACCCAAATTTGCCCCCCCCATGTGAAAGTGCTATTGTCCATACCTCTTTCAGACCAAAATCCTCCTTCTTTCCCCATTGGGCCAAAGGGAGATTCATCTCCACCTTTTATGATACGGTTTTTAACACGTTTAAAACAAAGTTCGATAAACCCATGAAGACCAATACGAATATAGACAAAAATGCTGTACCTATAGATGCCCTCAAACAAAATAAGGATATAATCATCCGGAAGGCCGATAAAGGTGGGAGTCTAGTCATTCAAAATAGAGACGAATATCTATCTGAGGCAAGAAGACTCCTGGGTGATACCCAAACATATGCTGTATTAAAAAGAGATCCCACTCTGGAATACACTAAGGAGCTCAAATTACTTCTAGATGATGCTTTATCCAAAGAGGTCCTCACTAAAAATGAGTATCTTTTTTTATATAATAAACATGCCGCCACCCCGCATTTCTATCACATACCGAAGGTACATAAAAGCCTTCTAAATCCTCCAGGTAGACCTATAATATCTGGGATTGACAGCCTCTCTAGTCACTTGGGGTGCTACATTGACCACTTCTTGCAGGATATAGTGGTCGAGTTGCCATCCTTTGTTAAAGACTCTGGCCACGTGCTGGAGATACTGTCAAACTACAAATGGCTACCTGGCTATAGATGGCTCTCTTTGGATGTAGCTTCATTATATACATCAATAAACCATACATTCGGCCTAAGAGCCATTAACCATTTTTTACTAAAGGATGACAGGATGAATCCTCGGCAGGCCAAATTCCTATTGGATTGTGTGGAATTCTCCCTCACACACAATTATTTTTCCTTCTCAGGTGACCATTATTTGCAAATAAAAGGTACAGCTATGGGAGCCAGGTTTGCCCCCAGTTATGCGAATATCTTTATGGGATTCTGGGAAGAACACTTCATATGGAAGAATAACCCCTTTGGGGCAAACCTGGTTCTATATGCAAGATATATTGATGACATCTTGATCATCTGGGATGGGTCGGATTCAAGTCTCCAGAGCTTTCTAGAACATTGCAAAAACAACCCATTTGGAATAGATTTCACTCATGTCCTAGATGAGAAATGTCTAGTCTTCCTGGATTTAGAACTACAGAGTGACCAAGATGGTAACATCTTTTCCAAAACTCATTTTAAACCTAGCGGGGGCAATTCATACTTACATGCTAAAAGTAACCACCACCCCAGGTGGATACAGAATGTCCCCTTTGGCCAATGTTGCCTTCTCAGAAGGACGTGTACTAAGAAAGAGGATTATTTAGAACAGAGCAAACTTCTTATGCAGAAATTTAGTGAGAAAGGCTATGAAGCTAACCACATAGAATCAGCCTTTTCTAAATATCTGGCTCTCTACGACGATCCATCTAGTAGCGATTCGAACAACACAGAATCCCGGCAACAGACCACCCCAACTATTCAACAGGCCTGCTTCTCTACCCAATATACAAGCAAAGCGTTTGAAATTCAGAATATTATCAAAAAGAATTGGAATATTCTGAAGCATGACCCTGTTTTGGGTAAAACACTCCCCGATCACCCTAATATAGTTTTTCGGAAACCCCAAGATCTTAGGAGCCTGATAGCCCCAAGCAGGGTAAAAACCTGTACCAGCAAACCAACCAATAGCTGGGCTACAATTTTTGACCAAAAAGGTTGTTATAGATGCGGCATTAAGAACTGTGGCACATGCATGTACATGTGGCATAGGAAAAAGACGGTAGTAGGGAGAGACGGAAAAATCCACCCAATTAAGCAATTTATCAACTGCGGAACAGAGTATGTGGTATACGGTATAGTATGTCCTTGTGGGCGTCTATACGTAGGCCGCACACAACGCCCAATGCGAGTGAGAATTGGTGAACACAAATGCGGTATTATAAACCTAAGAGACAAATACCCAGTTCCTAGACACTTTGTAGAAGTCCACCAAGGGAACCCTGCAGGCATGAAAGTATTTGGGATTGAGTCGATTGGAAGGGAGTTGGATATAGGAAGAAGGTACCAGAGGCTTTGCAAAAGAGAAGCCTTCTGGATCTTTACCCTTGGTAGTCTCGCTCCAGGAGGCCTAAATGAGGATCCAGAAGTACATAAAATAGTATAATAATACTGGCATCAAGTACTGTGGATGGCCTTTTTTCCTTTTTTTTTTTTTTTTTTTTTTTTTTTTTATAATTCATACAATATCTCGTTCACTGATGTATACTAAAAAACCTCTGGGCTATTTGCTATAATATACAAAACCACTATTTGAATGTCGATATGAGGAGACAACAACAAAAATCCTCTTTTTCCTTTCCCCCCCCTCCCCCTCTCTTTCTATATTATATAGGCAAAGTACACAGTTCGTTGTACTTATATACGGATTTTATTTTTATTTTTAACAACATTTGTTTTTTAAATAATCACCGTATGCACATATATGGATATGCGATTGATGTGTATAAGGTCTTTACTTTCTATATATATGTGTATATATATATTTATTATTTTTATTTTTTTTATAGAAGGTATACTGTTTGTACGTATTTTACTACTTTTTAAATACAATATAAGTGTGTCTCCTGCCGGCTTCTAAATACACATGTTCTGAGCATTGCTTTCTCTAGCTACTGTTTCAGACCGGACCTCACCACTCCCCTCCCCTGGTCCCCTTTGAATTTCCCTGTTACCACTATCGCTTACTATTATATAATTTTCTATTATTAATATTTTTTATTATAATTACACATTTTAATCAGTCCCTCTCCCTCTAGTCTGAAGTCAGACGCTATCAGTCTGACTTCGACCTCTATCTGCGCCTACAGCAAGATGGAGGCCACTGTTTACCTTATTGAGTCACATCCCAGGCGCCGAAAGGCGCACGGGATGTGACATCACGACCGCACTTCCGCCCTGTGGACCGCAACCCGGAAGTTAATTGGCGGCGTGCGTTCCACCCGGTCCCGCGGGGCATAGGAGCGAACCTGTCAGCAATGATAGCCCACACAGACATAGCCCCTGCAGAAGACAAACGCACTCAAGCAGAAGAGATGCCATCAGATCCACAGACAACAAGGTACACCCCTATTTCATACTTCTAATCCTCTGAACACTGTACATTGCTCTCTATCATCTGTGTGTTTTATGGATGTGAGGGTGAATGAGCAGATAGTCTATGGGTAACTATTGATACGACCCTTTCAGCTCACTTACTATGGGTTAGATAAACTTACCAGCGATAACAACAATGGGAATAGAAGCAAATTAACCAACTATTAAATGTAATCAATAAATTAACATGGTATGGCCCTTTAATATTGTTAACCGAGCCAAGATTCAAAACCCCCCCCCTAGAGGACCGCCCACCAATTAAGGGAGGAGCCCTGATACCAGCCAGATCAGTCTGCTTCAGTTTGACATGTGTATATAAAGCCGGCATGAGACTGCCACCACTAAGGCTCCGAGGAAGAAGGTTAAACCTTCGAAACGCGTAAGCCAGCGGCGGTCCGTGTGCCTCCCCCCTGGGACCTGGACGGCTGCCTACCACTGGAACTATTGCCTCTGTGCGTTCGATATGCAATTTTACCTACGACTTTTGTGAGTAGTTTTTATCTTGTTTTTAACTTAATAAACATGCCAAGGATAATGCACTAGGCTGGTGCGCTCTCTTTTTTTCTCTTTTTCTTTCAACACTAGGACAATCCCATCCTTTGAGAGCAGCAAAGCCGAAATTCATAGTCCTCCTTGAACTTTTTTAGCCAACACACCAGTGCGCAAGAGTACTTTTTTTCGTTTTCTGATGCTGACACCAGTACTGAGAGCACACTGACACCAGCTTCAAGACACACTGCACTGAGATAGAGTGCCCCGACGCCAGTGCTGAGAGAGAGTGCACTGACACTAGCATTGAGATAGAGGACACTGACACCAGCATTTCAAAGTTAATAAGATGTGCAAACTATACAGTTAAATTGTATCACTTGAATAATTTTTTCCATTATGGGCATGAGTGGGGCCTCATGTCTAAGTTATGCCTAAGGTCTCACAAAGCCTAGAGCCTCCTCTGTTGGGTGGCAAATTGATGCCCAAGAGGAATTTTTCCAGCAGTTTTGTGTGTCATCAGTTTGTGGTGTGTTACGGGTGGCATTTCCCCATTTCATACTGCTGCTGATTTTTTTCTTGTCAAAAGAAGTTTATTGAGTATACAATGTTATAAAGATACATAAAGTAAGTTTACAAGGATCTATAAAGTAAGCTCATTGTTTTACAGTAGGGTTTATATAGGTAAATATCATGAAATTTCAAATATTAAACATTGGGTTCACGTAAACCTAAATTAAAGATATATGTAATTTCCTTAGTTACTTTTGTAGGTATTTAAATGATTTATACCTACTATACATATTGTTTACAAGTAGAGTGTATATAGGTCAAATAAATTCTCATAATGAGCTTTAATCGTAAGGTGGAGAAAAGGAAAGAGAAAGAAGAAAAAGGGTTGAAAGGTAGAGGTATGGTCCACAAGGTTGTCCCGCTCGTCAGTTTATTATTCTTTTTAGTTCTCTTTGAAGCCTTAGAATGGGTGTCTCTGTAAGTCATTTAATCTGTTACCATGGCAACAGGACAGAGTCATTGAAGTTTGACAGGAACTGTTGTTTTATCCAAGGATGCCAAAGTTTTTCAAATTTTGGAATTTGATTTTGATCGATGGCTACCATCTTAGCATGGGACATTGTATTATTCATTCTGTGAATTGTTTCTGCTAGTACCAATGTAGGATATTTCCATGCCTTGGCCACTGTTTGTTTTGCAGCCGTTATTAGTTGGATCATAAGTTTGAATTGAGAGAGTGTTAACCATTCCGGTTTTAGATTAAGTAAAGTTAAATATGGATCTGGTTGTATTATTTTTTAAAATATTTTAGATGCAATCACGAAGACTTCCTTCCAGAAGGTTTGGATTACTGGGCACGTCCACCATATGTGTAAATATGTGCCTATTTCTGGGCATCCTCGAAAACAAAGAGCTGAGGTATTAGGTGAATATTTTGCCACTCTAGCGGGTACAAGGTACCAGCGAGTTAGGACTTTATAATTTGTCTCCAGTGCTAAGATGTTGGGTGAAGATGACTTAGATGTGAGCCATATGTTAGACCAGTCCGTGTCTTCTAAAATTCGTCCCAGGTCCTCCTCCCACCTCTGAACGTAAGAGGGTCTATTAAGATTTGCTACTCCATATAATTGATTATAAAGTGATGAAATTGTACCTTTAGCAAATGGATCTTTTGTACAGATTGATTCAAAAATGGATAATTGTGATAATGGTGTATCCCCCTTTAGGAATGGTGTATAGAAATTTTTGATTTGGAGATATCTAAATATCTCAGAGTTTGGTAGATCATATTTTTCTCTAAGCGATGGGAATGAAAGGAATGATTTAGATGCTATGAAGTCATTTAGTGTCTGAATGCCTGATGTTGTCCAAGCTTTAAAAGAATTTGGGTAGATCCATGCCGGATAAAAGGCCGGATTTCTGATAAAAGAAAGGAGAAGATTGTGTGGAGATTGTAACTGATATTTGGTTTTTAGTTTATCCCAGAGAGATAAGAAGTGTTTAGTTATGGGATTATGAATTTTAAAGCGGTCTTTAGGATCAAGCCATAATAAAGTTGATATTAATAGAGGGTCATTTTCTGAAGCCTCTATAAATACCCATAATGGGATTTCCTGTTTTGCATGGTATTTGGACAGACTGGCCAAATGTGCTGCTCTGTAGTAGTTAGTAAAATTAGGGTATCCCAGGCCTCCTTTATTTTTGGGAAGATGTAGTGTGTGTATAGGTATACGTGGTTTAGAAGAGCCCCATATAAACAAAGTTGCTCTTTTTTGTACTATTCTCAAAAAATAGGAAGGAATTGGAATAGGGAGGACTCTGAATAGATAAAGCAATTTGGGTAGAATAGTCATTTTGATTGCATTAATCTTCCCTATCCAGGATAAAGGAAGTTGCGACCATTGTTTTATTAGATTTGTGATCTGTCTTAATACAGGAGGATAATTGGTTGAGAATAAGTCAGAATGAGATGCTGTTAAATGAATTCCAAGATATGGGATTGATTTTTCTGCCCATGTGAATGGGAGTGCAGCCCTAGCCGGGATCAATTCCATGTTTGTGAGTGAAATATTAAGCACTAGGCATTTCTTAGGATTAATCATAAGGCCGGATAGGGCTGCAAACCCATCAAGAGCTGGTATTAAGTTAGGACCAGAGACCTGTGGTGATGATAGAAAAAGTAATATATCGTCTGCAAATATACATAATTTGTGTGTAATACCTCCTACTTCAATGCCAGTTATAGTTTGGTTTGTTCTGATGTATTGGGCCATGGGTTCAAGTATAAGGGCAAATAATAAGGGAGATAATGGGCAACCCTGTCGGGTACCTCTTTCGATATTAAAGGCTTCAGATTTGTATCCAGCATATTTTATATAGGCTTTGGGTTTATTATATAATGCTTTGATCCATGTTAAAAAGTGGGGTCCAAAACCCCATTTTTGTAATGAATATTGCATATATTGCCAGGATACTGTGTCAAATGCCCTCTTAATATCGAGAGATAGAAAATAAAGGGATTTTCCGTTTTTTAGCAATATGTGCCAATAACACTGCCCTGCGTATATTATCGCCTGCCTGTCTATTTGGCATGAAGCCTACTTGATCTCTATGTATTAATTTTCCTATAATGCTATTGAGGCGTTTTGCTATTATTTTTGCTAATAATTTAATATCGAGGTTTAACAGAGAGATAATTCACACAGGAAGTATCATCAGAAAGGGGTTTTGGGATCATACAAACAATTGCCATCAGTGTTTTTTGCCGAAAAGAATGTCCATCTAGAAGTTTGTTAAAAGTTTCAGTGAGAATGGGAGAGAGTATTTCTGAGAATGTTTTATAGTATAAAGCCGAGTAGCCGTCTGGGCCGTCTGGGCCTGGTCTTTTGTTAAGTTTTAGGTCTTTTATGGCGTTAGCAACTTCATCTATAGTTATAGGTTCATCCAAACTGCTTTTTTGATTCTGAGATAACTCAGGTAAGGTTATTTTTGAGAAGAAGGATTCAGCCTCTGTAGGATTAAATTCATTGTTTGTCTTGTATAAAGTTGCGAGATGTGAGTGAAATTTATGGACTATTTTAACTGGATTACAAGTGTAAACATTTTTTGATAATTTCAAACGTATTGGTTTGAAAGATTTGTTAGTTGAATTTAATGCCCGAGCCAAATATGTACCTGGTTTGTTTGTATTCATGTAGAAATTGTGTTTGGAGCGTTTGAGGGATTTATCAACTGACTCAGTGAGAAATAGATCGTATTCCAATCTAGATTTTTCCAGATGAGATTTTGTACTCTGAGATGGATTATCTTGAAATGATATGTAGGCTGCATTAAAATTGAGTTCTAGTTTTTTTGCTAGATTTTTGCGTTCCCGTTTAAATAGTGCCATTTGTCTTTGTATTGTACCACGCAAGACAGGCTTATGAGCTTCCCACAGTGTTATTGGGGAGATGTCTGTTGTATTATTAATTTATATGTATTCCTTTAAAGCTTGTTCAATGGCCATCTGATGTAGTGGGTGTTTGAGCAATATGTCCGGTAAGTACCACGTTGGGTCATGCGCTTTTGGTATGGCTGAGGCTATAGTAGTGTATACTGCATTATGGTCAGACCACGGAATCGGAATTATATCTGATGCAATCATTTCTGGTATCATTCCTATTGTTAGAAAAATATGATCTATTCTGGTGAAGGTTTGATGAGGGTGCGAGAAATAAGTGAATTTCTTTTTCATTGGGTTACTTTCTCTCCACGAATCTACCAGATTGTATTTGGAAAGAAGTTGAGAAAAAGGTAATCTAGAGGTTATTTTGGATGGTGTAAAAGGTGATTTATCTAGAAATGGGAGGAGGACCTGGTTCGAATCCCCACACATTATCACTGTTCCTATTTTGTGTGTATTAATCACTTGTAATATATGTGAGAGGAATGGTGTAGGTTGTTTGTTAGGAGCGTAGTAGGAAATCACCGTGATTGCTGTATCCGTTATATAACCCATGAGTATCAGGTATCTACTTTCTGGGTCTTTAATTTCTGATGATAAGGTGAATGGTGTGGATCGGTGAAATGCAATTAGAGTTCCCCTTTGCTTGGTACAGGCAGAAGCCGTGTAAATTTGTTGATAAAAAGGAGAAATATATTTTGGAGTAGAATCTTTGGTGAAGTGTGTTTCTTGGAGGCATACTATGTGAGCCTTCTTGTTATGGAAAGTACGGAAGGCTTTGGTCCTTTTTTGAGGGACATTTATTCCCTGAACATTCAGGGAAAGTATATTCAGTGGTGCCATGGCAACAGATCAAATAGTTTTGACTTACTTTTTGTTATGCAGAGCTGACTGCGCAGATCAACCTGTGTGGACTGAAGAGATGAATAGATAGAAAAGAAACCAGTGAATTCTGGAGTAAAGAGTAAACAAAAAACATATGAGATTAGATGATACATTGTATAAATTATTTTTTGCAAGTAATCACAATTTACCCGTGAAAGAGAATAAATATCTCTCTCAGGGGAATAAGTGCCTTCGTCACACTCCCACATAATATGGTTGGGAGAATGAGGAGGGCTAATGGGGGTACACGGATCTTCCGCTTACAGGAGAGAAGTGCTATGTCAAAAGACATCAAAATGATGTTTCATTAATTGGAGTGCAGAATATAGTTTTTGTTGAAATTATTTATTCCAGGGTGGTTGTATATGGTTAGTCTTGCCCTAGGCTAAATAATTCAGTTAGAAAGGTACTGTTAATAACTTTGGTATTGATGAAGATAGTTTGAATTATTTTGGGATTTTAACCCTTTTAGAGTAAACAATTACATATTTTATTCATATGTAACTGTTTAGATATGTTAACTCATAAAATTGAGGTTGTATTGCTTCAGATTAGAATAAACAAAAACATAATTCTAGGAACTAGTTAGGTAATAATATATTTGTTTTAAGAAAAGAAAGAAAAAGCTTCCATTACTTCTGGATTATTGAACATATTTGTCCTAAAAAGTAATAAATCTATTGTTATTACCTGATAATATATAACTGAACAAGAATTTCCTTATTTCACTTATATATTCTAAGGCTATATGAATCAGAAGTAATAAGAAATATAACTGGAATGTAACATGATCCCACACAGTGTGTGACTATCAGAATGCAGTTACATTCAGTTATAAATACAGGTTTTTTATAGAGAACCATCTCTTAGTATAATAAATGAAGAGATATCAGGAATTAGGATGTCAGTCCATTGAATCTTCTTGGTCCATGGATGATGTGGCATAACGGTCTCTTTTGTGAGAATGATGATTCCCATTTTGTTCTGAAATTTTCTGAGTGCTGCCTGAAGGTGAAGATGATGCCATTCTTCTGCGTGTGGGAGAGTTGCTGCTTGTGGGTTCTGTCAGATTTAATTTTCAAAGGGTTTGTTGTAGTTCATCTGCTGATCTGCTTCTGTAAATTGTACCTTGGTAGTTAAATCTGACTGAAAAGGGGAAGCCCCATTGATACATAATGTTGTGGCGTTGCAGTTCCATTAGTTGGGGTTTCATGGATCGTCTTTTAGTAATAGTAAGGTGGGATAGGTCAGCAAAAATTTGATAATTGTGTCCTTGAAAATTAAGTTCCTTTTTTTCTCTTGCAGCAATTAGTATTTGTTCTTTCGTTCTGTAATAATGAAATTTTGTGATTATATCACGTGGGGGTCCATCTTTCTTTTTGGCTGTGAGGGCTCTGTGTACTCTGTCCAGTTCTAAACGTTCAATAGGGATATCTGGCTTTAGTTCTTGTAATAGAGCAGTAATAGTAGATTGCAGGTCTGTCACAGTTTCAGGTATTCCCCTTATGCGCAAGTTTGAACGTCTGGCTCTATTTTCGTAATCTTCGAGCTTAGTTTGAAGTATTAAATTCTCTTCTTTTAATTGTTCCAATTCTGTTATATTTACTTGGGTTGTAATTTCAATTTCATCCATTTTTATTTCTAGGGCTGCGGTGCGGTTTCCCAGCTCTCTTATTTCTTTGGTTAGGCGTTTTGTTATGTGGTCTGAGGTTTATTTTAAAGCCTTATGAAGCATCTTTTCAAACTGTAATAATATTACTGGGGATGCTGAGGAGGCTTGTGGAGAAGTTTGTGAGAGGATTTGTTCTGTATCTGACTCAAATGGAGAGTCTTGCTGTGACATTTTCTGTCTGTGAGAGCGCCCTGATGCTGTATCTTGTGAGGTGACTGGAGCTGCTTTAGTTGCAGTGAGTGCCTGTGAGCTCTTTGTGAGGTGATTTTTATTTCTGCCACGGTTTCCTCCCAGTACCATATTTGCTGCCCAAACCTTCACAGTTTGTTCCCTGGGGCAAAAAGGTTCAAATGGATACCTTTTGAGCCTGCAGGCTCCGCTTTGTCCTTCTATTCTCTCCTCAGCGGTTCGGAGCTTTAACAATGCATGTCTGCTCCGCTAGGCTCCGCCCATCTCCCTCCCCTCTCTCTCTTTTTTAACCACTTCCCGCCCCTGCGCTATACCCGAAAGGCGGTTACAGCGTGGGCTTCCAGTGTTGGGAGAGATTTCATAGACGTACTCCCATGATCGTGCTGCTCACACGCCCCCCTCTTTTGGACTCGGCTGCTGCCGATTTTTTTTGGGGGGAGGGGGGTCAGCATTTCATTCTTGGACTGCAGCTTCATTGAATTGATGCTCCTAAATGAGGGGTTAGAATGTCCTGAAAGACCTTATAATATTCTGCAAAGAACCCATCAGCACCTCGGAATTTGTTATTTGCAAGAGAGGAGATCACTTTTTTTTATTTCAGTTTGAAAGAATGGAGCATTAAATACCTCCAAAGTGTGGCATGATTAAATCTACCTTTGTTGTGCCCTTGTCTTCTGGTGATAGGAGAAATGAAAACTCAATTGCACACTTAATCCTAAACTGTCTTTAAAATAATGTGAACAACTGCAAGATGCTTGTATGCACACTTGTTACAGTATACTGTATATTTGTACTATGTATATTTCTGTGATGATTACAGTGAAAATTATAAATGTTCTGTGCCATTAAAAACATAAGGAATAAAATCAATGTTGTTGGTTAAACACTGTAAGTTTGTCATGATAAAAGTTTAAGGGGTTAGCCAGGTGGGCCCCAAGAACTAAGTTTACCGAGTGGACTACAGTTTCTTAGTCTTTGTCAGAACAAGCTTATAGGTAACAGCGAAACAAGTCAGATGTGCTAACAATGCAGATAGTTCAGTAATAAGTAGCACATACCATGAGCAGGAATGTAGAGCAGGCTTGCTGGTGCTTGTGGTGCATCACTGCAGATGTAAGTACAGCAACATTGAGACTAGTATGATGCAGGAGCAGGTCAGAGCAGGCCAAGTGGTAACAGAGAGTCTAATAACACAGGAGGGTCAGGCAGGTACAAGCTGGGCCAAACAAGGTAGCATCCGCTATTACAAGCAGTAATGTACAACAGGTGCTTTAAACATAGACAGCAAGGAGCTGGCCAATTACAGTCATTTCCATGTAAAAGTTGTGGGTGAGTTTTGGAGAACAAAGCAACTGTGGCCTTGGGGGCAGACACTTTAACAAGAAAGTAAATTCAATAAAACGCATCAAGGGGCAAAACACAAACAGCATATATTAACAAATAAGAGTCCAATCTCGGTCCGTTTAAGTCAAATTCGATGACAACTTCCCGTTGACTCTTATGCCCCGTACACACGGTTGGACTTTGTTCGGACATTCCGACAACAAAATCCTAGGATTTTTTCCGACAGATGTTGGCTCAAACTTGTCTTGCATACACACGGTCACACAAAGTAGTCGGAAAATCCGTACGTTCTGAACGTGGTGTCGTAAAACACGTACGTCTGGACTATAAACGGGGCAGTGGCCAATAGCTTTCATCTCTTTATTTATTCTGAGCATGCGTGACACTTTGTCCGTCGGATTTGTGTACACACGATCGGAATTTCCGACAACGGATTTTGTTGTCGGAAAATTTTATATCCTGCTCTCAAACTTTGTGTGTCGGAAAATCCGATGGAAAATGTGTAATGGAGCCTACACACGGTCGGAATTTCCGACAACAAGTTCCTATCACACATTTTCCATCGGAAAATCCGACCGTGTGTACGGGGCATTACACTGTTTACTAAATAAGGGCAAGGCTATAATGGACACTATTCGTCTCTTACTGCTGAATAAAGATGGCTGTTAAATGCATGCATCTAACAATGTAAATCTGGTAAGCAAGCAAGAAACCATGGCTCTTTCAACCTGATTGTACAATCTCTACTTGATAGCCTGCAGATATACTGTACTTACAATCTGAATCTGATACTAAAGTAGGAGGGCCTACCCGAGTAATGGTTCTTGTCTAGGAACACTTTCAAATAGATGTTTAGAAATAATATAACAATTAATGCATTATTTAAAAAGTTTGAATTATTCCAAAGATAAAATAAAATGGGAGGTCAGCTTAACCGCTTGCTTACTGGGCACTTAAACCTCCCGCCTGCCCAGACCAATTTTCAGCTTTCAGCGCTGTCACACTTTGAATGACAATTGCGCGGTCATACAGCACTGTACCCAAATTTGATTTTTATAATTTTTTCCCCACAAACAGAGCTTTCTTTTGGTGGTATTTAATCGCAGCTGGGATTTTTATTTTTTGCTACACAAACAAAAAAAGATGGAAAATTTTGAAAAAAAAATCATGTTTAATAGTTTGTTATAAAATTTTGCAAACAGGTAATTTTTCTCCTTCATTGATAAGCGCTGATGAGGCGGCACTGGAGGGCACTAATAGGCTGCACTGGTGGGCACTGATAGGCTGCACTGATGGGCACTGATATGCACAGTTAAGGCGGCACTGATAGGCACAGATAAGGTGGCACTGATGGGGTCAGATAAGGCGGTACTAATGGGCACAGATAAGGCGGCACTGATGGCCACTGATAAGATGGCACTGTTAGGCCATGATGGGTGGCACTGATGGGTGGCACTGATGGGTGGCATGGATGGGTGGCACTGATGGGCACTGATAGGTACCACTGATAGATGGCACTGATGGGCACTGATAGGTGGCACTGATGGGCACTGATGGGTGGCACTGATGGGCACTGATGGGCACTGGTAGGTGACACTGATGGGCACTGATAGGTGGCACTGATGTGCAGCACTGTTGTTCTGGCACTGATTGTTGGCACTGATAGGTGGCACTGTGGGAACTGATAGGTGGCACTGTGGGCACTGATGGGTGGCACTGGTGGGCACTGGTAGGCAGCACTGTTGTCTATTGCTAGGTGGCACTGCAGGGGGCACAGGTGGGCACTGGTGATCTGGTGACAGATCTCCATGATTGGGACTGATGTCCCTCTTACGGCCGCTGGTGATCGGCTTTTTTTTTCTCCTCACATTGTCAGCGCGAGGAGAAAAAATAGCCGATTACCGGCTCTGTTGACATCACATGATCAGCTGTCATTGGCTGACAGCTGATCACCTGGTAAGGGTCGGGATCTCATAGACTCTCTGATCACAGAGCGTGCCACGCGTGCCCTGCAGGGGGCACGAGACTATGTCAATAGACGTCGTCCCAGCAAAGCAGGTCCATGCTGTAGCCATCATTCAGCTATAACGCGGATCTCAAGTGGTTAAACCTGAATCTTGCTCAGGTAACATCTATACTCAGTGATGTATTAATATAAATATTATCTCTTCTGTTTCCTACTTATACATGTGAGTGGGTCAGCTTTCATTTAAACCCTCTTGTCTCCATGTGGAAAGACTGTTTCTGCAGTGCTATTAACCATACTGTATTGACTTTATGTGCATATGTATTAATAAACAATAAATGTTAGGAGAGAATTATGCTGAGACTTTATATAGTTATTGGGCAGTTGCTAAATGTTTGACTTTAGAAACCAATTGAAGATGCTCAATTATAAAGCAGAACGCATGTATGATGTGACTCTAATGGAAGTTGGGGGCATTGTGTTGTGACCTGCAAGATGCTTTGTCACTGCAGCCCAGCAAGGAAACAGTAGGACATCAGTTTAGCCCTGGAAGGATTTAGCTCCTTAATGACCAGGTCATTTTTTGTGATACGGCACTGTGTCGCTTTAACTCACAATTGCGTGGTTGTGTGAGGCTGTACCCAAACAAAATTGACGTCCATTTTTTCCCACAAATATAGCTTTCTTTTAGGGGTGTTTGATCACCTCCGCGGTTTTTATTTTTTGCGCTATAAACAAACAAAGAGCAACGATTTTGAAAAAAATAAATTTTAATTTTTGTTATAATACTGGGACCTTAACCACTTGCTGCCCACCCTATTACCAAATGACGGCGGCAAAGTGGTTTGATATTCCTGACCGTACGTCATATGACGTGATCAGGATATCGAGCCGCTGTGCGCCCCTGGGGGCGCGCATCGTAGCAATTGTTGTCGTGGGGTGTCAGTCTGACACCCTGCAACACCGATCTAGGTAAAGAGTCTCTGACGGAGACTCTTTACCACGTGATTAGCCGTGTCCAATCACGGCTGATCATGATGTAAATAGGAAGAGCCGGTGATCGGCTTTTCCTCACTCGCGTCTGACAGACGCGAGTAGAGGAGAGCCGATCGGCTGCTCTCCTGACAGGGGGGGTCTGTGCTGATTGTTTATCAGCACAGCCCCCCCTCGGATCCTGCCCAGGACCACCAGGGAAGCCGCCCAGGACCACCAGGGAAGCCATCCACACTGGACCACCAGGTATGCCCCTAGACCCCCAGGGAAATACCACTATGTGCCCAGGCAGCTGCCAATCAGTGCCCACTCCAATGCCTACCACTGCCAGTGCCACCAGGGATGCCAGCAGTGCTGCCTATCAGTGCTGCCTATCAGTGCCCAGCAGTGCCCATCAGTGTCGCCTATCAGTGCCCATCAGTGCCACCCATGAGTGCCCATCAGTGCCACCTATCAATGCCCATCAGTGCTGCATATCAGTGCCACCCATCAGTGCCACCTACCAGTGCCCATCAGTGCCGCATATCAGTGCCCATCATCAGTGCCCGTCAGTGCCCGCTCATTGGTGCCACCTCATCAGTGCTGCCGTATCAGTGCCTGTCAGTGCTGCCTTATCAGTGCCCATCACTGAAAGAGAAAACTTACTTATTTACAAATTTTTTTAACAGAAACAAAAGCAAAACTTTTATTTTTTTTTTAATTTTCTGTCTTTTTTTATTTGTTTAGCAAAAAATAAAAACCACAGAGGTGATCAAATACCACCAAAAGAAAGCTCTATTTGTGGAAACAAAATGATAAAAATTTAGTTTGGGTACAGTGTAGCATGACTGCGCAATTGTCATTCAAACTGCGACAGCGCTGAAAGCTGAAAATTGGTCTGGGCAGGAAGGTGTATAAGTGCCCGGTATTGAAGTGGTTAAAGAAGAGGACATACCCCAAAAGCTTGTCCTGAAAAATTGCATGTTAGTGCAAATAAAAAAGTACCACGGACAGTAGTTAAGTTTCTATGTCACAATTGCACTAATACGGCTACAATTACCTCAAGCATTTTAGTAAACAGGAAGGTACAAGGATACTGGGAAAAAAATGCTGACATCACACTTATAAGCTGTAATATATTACATTTTTTTATGAGGTGTTATATATTTAATGCCTGGTTTAAACTCACAGTTTTTATTTATATATATATATATATATATATATATATATATATATATATATATATATATATGTATATATATATATATATATATATATATATATATATATATATATATATATATATATATATATGTATATCTGGAATATATATATATATATATATATATATATATATATATTCCAGATATACAGTACATCTATACATTCTATCTTAAACTTAAATTTCTTTTTAACCCCCCTGGTGGTATTCCTGAGTCTGGCTTGGGGTGGATTTTTAATACCAAAAGCAGTATCCCCGAGTCGGGATCGCATCACAGGATCCATGTAGAGGATACTTACCTTGTCCCCTGGATCCTGCGATGGCTCCCCGCTGTGATCTGCGAGCCGCCATCTCTCGCTCGATTCACAGTGTCAAGCTCCGTTCCCTGCGAGCGTTGCGACGCACAGGGACGGAGATCGGCACAAATTCAAAAAGTGAAACACACAGTACAGATACAGTATACTGTAATCTTACAGATTACAGTACTGTATCAAATAATTACACATCCCCTTTGTCCCTAGTGGTCTGCCCAGTGCCCTGCATGCAATTTTATATTATAAATACTGTTCTTTCTGCCTGGAAATTGGAGATTGTCCATAGCAACCATAATTGTCCCTTTACATCAAAGGTGGCTTTAGACCAGCTAGAAAACAGCGATAACTGTTCTTTCTGCCTGGAAACTGGAGAGTGTCCATAGCAACCAAAACTGTCCCTTTACATCAAAAGTGGCTTTAGACCAGCTAGAAAACAGCGATAATAAATTATAATCACTCGCAGAATTGAGTGATAGTGATTTGTGGGGAAATCCGTCATCAAACACTAAAAGTAACAAAAGCGACAACTCTGCAACTGAGCAAATTTCAGTGTTTTTGATTTGATTACATTATTGAATAATTTTTATTATTATTATATTATTAATTGGTATAATTATTTATAGTTTTTTATTATATTATAATTTTTTATTTCATTTTTCAAACTTTATCATACCCAGGATGTCTACTAGACTCTTGTTTGGACAGATTTAAGTGAATTATTCCTAAGAATTACAGGCCTAAAATATAAAATGCCAAATTTCTGTGCAAAATAATTGTACCGCTTTCAGCACCTAAAATCTGAAATAATCATACCGCCAGGGAGGTTAAAACAGCTATAACTTGAGTATAAAATCCTGTCCCGCCAGCATTTTGCTGAACCAGTGGTCTCTGATTATTTCTATCATTATCAGTATACTGTACATCTACTAACTAACTTCCTTTTCTCTTATTCAGAACTGTATTTTATATACTACTGAGTACAGAAATTTTTGCATAAAAACCTAATGCACATTTGCATCCACAATTCTTTGTCTATTCAATGCGATTGCTTAAAATCATAAAGCTGCAATGGTCTTCCTAAATAAAATATTACATATATCACAAACATATATCACAAACTTAATTGCAAAATACCCTGTGTACATGATTTACGGAAGCTACACAGTTTCTCGAATGATAGCAATTACAAGTATATACTGTGAATAAGGAGATAAAGGGAAAGGAATGAAGAATTAGGTATTTAACAGAACATTTTAATGAACTATTTTACCATGGCTTCTATTATTGTACTTGTTTAACTGAATAATTGTAATATTTCACATCCTATAAATGATTTGCAGTTATCATTATTTTAATTTAAAAATCAAAAAAGCATTTGTATGTAAAACAGTAAGACATTGAAATCATGTTTTTGTCTTCATCATTGCTTGAGGACAAGTAAAATTAAATGGTAATCAAATAAGTAATGTTGTGCTTTCAATTAACAAAGCTGTTCACATCTAGACCATGGGGGAATTAATTTGGATACGGGCAAAATAATGGCTACTATAAATCAAAAGTCATTTGGCTTCTTCACTTATTGCACCAAACTAATAGTTCGGCTTTGTTAAATAGGCAACGTATGCCTTTGTTTAATGAAACTTTCTGAATATGAAAAATTATACTAAGAAAGAAAAACTAAGCTTATGCTGTGCTGGGTAACTAACAGAAAGCCATTCCTCTTCCAGTAAGTATACAAACAAGTAACTATATCCAGAGCATTCCATTCACCTTTAATAGTGTCCAGCGGGACTGTGGCCCTGAAGCCCAGGGACCTTAATAATGTTTTATCCATGTAGCAGTAGTTTATAGTTATGCCCCATACACAGGATCGGACTTTCCGACAAAAAAAACAAGGATTTTTGTTCAAAGCATGTTGGCTCCAACTTGTCTTGCATACACACGGTCACACAAATGTTGGCCAACAATTACAAACATAGTGACGTACAAGACGTACCTGATGTCTCCATTACAAACGCTAGTTATATCTCCGGCTCGTACTTGATTCCAAGCATGCGTGGACTTTTGTGCAACGGACTTGTGTACACATAATCGAAAAGTCCAACAACAAACATTTGTTGGCGGAAAATTTGAGAACCTGCTAGCCAACATTTGTTGGCAGAAAGTCCAACAACAAATGTTTGATGGAGCATACACACGGTCGGACTTTCCGCCAACAAGCTCACATCCAACATTTGTTTAGGAAAATCTGATCGTGTGTATGGGGCATAAAGGTGCCTGATGTCTAACTTGCCTCTCTTTGGCTCTTACTAGGTGGCATTGGGAGTAATCTGAGAATCTAGATTCCTAACCTGGCCATAAACACACAGATATCTTTTGTTTAGCCTGTGGATTAAATTAAATAAATAGCTTCCATCATCTAAGCTAAACAGTGTAGATTGATGAATGTCCCCTGCTGGCTATTGCATTCTGATAGTCGTCAGAATTTAAAACTTAAATAAGTGATGTAGTAATAGTTTAAGAATACTACATGTCATGTTAGGGTTCTTTTAGACAGGTGGTAAGCTTAAAGCAGATTGCTTTTCAGAGATTGGTATATCAGGGGCTGATAGGCATTCGGGAGGTGCCACTTCCACCTCCTGATGCCTAGTTTTTGCTTTTTTTTGTTTTATACTTTTTTTAATTGCCAAACAGCTAAATGTTTTTCTTGCGGTTGCAGTATGCTCTTGGGCGAGTTTGACAGGCAGTGACACCTGTCTAACTCTGTAGTTAAAAATGCCACAGCTGCAAAACACAGCATCATGTGGCATTTGCACAGTCCTGCCAGTCCTAAACATATTGTTTCCCTGGCTGTCATGCTGATCCAATGGTTTCAGTACATTCAGAGTCACTGACCTATAAAAAGACGCAGATTAGGAGCTCTGACTTAACTCTGACTTTAATAATAATTTACATATCTTGCAGCTGGAATAAATCATATTATATGTAGAAATTTATACCTCAGTATTTAATAAAGGGAAGTCCTCAGTCCTGACAGAGGAAATTATAAACTGCACATGGCACATAAGAATAGGTTTACAAGGTCTTTACTACTTTTTATTTTCTTTTCAAAGTTCTTTTTTTCCCCAGCAATTTTTAAATGAAACTTTTGTATTCTTATGTCATTAGATATGACAAGTAGCCCCAGGTTTATTTTCTGCTGAGTTATTCTGAGTCTCACACTATGAAGAATGTGTGGTGCCCTAGGATTGCTCTGACCGAAAGTGCTCTATTTTGCATATCTTCAGAGGCACTCATAGAAGCAATAAATGTTTATATTCTTATGAACGAAATACACTTTGTTTTTAAATGATGAAATTACTTCTTTCAGCTATTTTCCAATATTGATCATCCATTTATTATTTCTGAAGCTGTGTTGCTGTTAAAATATTTGCACATTAACAGGCAATAAAATTGCAAAAGCTAACCCTGGCATTGACATAATATAGAATAATAGAAAGGAATTATATGGAAATCAACTTGAAAGTTTATTACTACAGCAAAAGTCAGATGTAGGTATATCATCTTTTAGGTCCAGGTAAAATTGTTTGCAGTATCTGCACTGGCAAAGGTAATTTATAACTATTTAGCTTTTTATATTAAAGCAAAATTAAGCTTATAATAACATTGTACAATGCATGTACTTTGTTTCCTTAACCTGCAATGAAATTCCATTTAATTTTAGGATTCATTATTCTACATACTGGGTGTCTAGTTCAGTTAATGTCAACATTGCAGCATTGCAACATTAATGCACTATTATATCAAATTAGTAGAATGTATACATATATATTTGCTGAAACAAACTGTTGAGGGGTTACAGAGAGTTTATGGAAGTTGTGTGGGGAATATACATTTACGTTTATCCAACATTTTGTGAGAGATGCCTATGTGGTCCTCCAAAGTTTCCTCCCATTCCTCATCACTACAGGTCCCAGATTTCTTTCCCAGGATAATTTCTTAGCCACTTCTGGACTGCCACATATGTCCTTTAGACATGTGCAGGATAAAAAAATTTGTTTAGTTTCGTTTCGTTTCGATCCGTTATTTAACTAAATTCGTTTAGTTAAATTAGTTGCATTCATTACATTCGTTTTCGGAATTTGTTTCGTTTCGTATTCGAATTCGAAAAAATTCAACCGCGTTCGAAAGAATTCGACCGTATTCGAAAAAAAACTATCAAATTCGAAAAAATTCTAACACATTCGAAAAAAGCTGTCAAATTCGAAAAAATTCTACCACATTCGAAAAAACTATCAAATTCGAAAAAATTCTACCACATTCGAAAAAAACTGTCAAATTCGAAAAAATTCTACCACATTCGAAAAAAACTATCAAATTCAAAAAAAATTTTGCTACATTCGAAAAAAATATCAAATTCGAAAAAATTCTACCACATTCGAAAAAAAACTGTCAAATTTGAAAAATTTCTACCACATTCGAAAAAACTATAAAATTCGAAAAAATTCTACCGCATTCGAAAAAAACAATAACTGAATTTGAAAAAGTAAACTATATATAACCATTTTGCGAAATTTGAAATTCGTATAGAATGAAATCGAATTCCAATAGAAAAGATTAGGATAGAATAGAAAGTATAAAAGAATAGCATAGAAAAACAATAGAACAGAATAGAAAAAAATATAATATATTGTATTCTAATCTTTTCTATTTGAATTCGAATTCATTCTGTACCAAATTCCAATTTTGGAAGATGGTTAAATATATATATTATATTTTTTTTCTATTCTGTTCCATTGTTTTTCTATGCTATTCTTTTCTGTTCTATTCTAAACTTTTCTATTCGAATTTGAATTAATTCTATGCGAAATTCGAATTTCGGAAGATGGCTTCTAAAATTAGAATTTCATATAGAATGAATTTGAATTTGAATAGAAAAGATTAGAATAGAAAATAATAGAAATAGAATAGACTAGAAAAACAATAGAACAGAAGAGAATAAAATATAATATATATATATTATATTTTTTTCTATTCTGTTTCATTGTTTTTCTATGCTATTCTTTTTTATTCTATTCTAAACTTTTCTATTCGAATTTGAATTCATTCTATATGAAATTCGAATTTCGGAAGATGGCTTCTGAAATTCGAATTTCGTATAGAATGAATTTGAATTTGAATAGAAAAGAATAGACTAGAAAAACAATAGAACAGAACAGAATAAAATATAATATATATATATTATATCTTATTCTATTCTGTTCTATTGTTTTTCTAATCTATTCTTTCTACTCTATTTTAATCTTTTCTATTCAAATTCATTTTATACGAAATTCGAATTTTGGAAGATGGTTTTATATATCTATATATATATATATATATATATATATATATATATATATATATATACTATTTTTTCTATTCTGTTCTATTCTTTTTCTATTATTTTCTATTATATTCTGATCTTTTCTATTTGAATTCAAATTCATTCTATACAAAATTCGAATTTCGGAAAATAGTTATATAGAAATAGAATGAAATCAAATTCTAATAGAAAAGAATAGAATAGAAAAACAATAGAACAGTAGAACAGAATAGAAAGAAATATTTTATTTATATATATATATATATATATATATATATATAAATAAATAAAAAAATTGGAATTTGGTACAGAATGAATTTGAATAGAAAAGATTAGAATAGAATATTTTATATTTTTTTCTATTCTGTTCTGTTGTTTTTCTATGCTATTCTTTTATATTATTCAAATTTCGCATAGAATGATTTCGCATTCAAATAGAAAAGATTAGAATAAAATACAAAAGAATAGAAAAGAATAGAAAAACAATAGACCAGCATAGAAAAAAATAAATTAAAATAAAATAAATATATATATATATATGCTTGTTATACGCCGATAAATACGGTATATATATATATATATATATATATATATATATATATATATATATATATATATATATACCGTATTTATCGGCGTATAACAAGCACTTTTTTCCCCTTAAAATCAGGGGAAAATCACGGGTGCGTGTTATTGCGATCCTGAGCTCGGCTCTTCTCGGCCACTTTCGGCTTCACTCGAGCGACGCCCGAACCTAGCCGAGTGTACTCGGCTAGGTTCTGATAGCTCCGCTCACAGTCACGCCCATCCCGGACGGGACTACGAGTGGAGCCGAAAGTGAACGAGAGCCGCCGAGAAAAGCCGAGGACCGGCTCTGTGTATTTTGGCTCCGGCGGCACCATTTTCAAATCGCGGTCGCCGATTTTGAAGCTCAGATCGCAGGGGATCACAGGATTTTGCGAGCTGCAAGGCTGCACTGGGGCAAGGCTGCACTGGGATAAGGCTGCAATGGACACTGGGGAAGGCTGCACTGACAAGGCTGCACTGGGGCAAGGCTGCACTGAGAAGGCTGCAATGATGGGCATTTAAATGTAAGTTTTTTCCCTTAAACTTCCCTCCTAAAAGTTTTTTTTTCCATATATATATATATATATATATATATATATATATATATATATATATATATATATATAACCATCTTCCGAAATTTGAATTTCTTATAAAATGAATTCGAATTTGAATAGGAAAGATTAGAATAGAGTAGAAGAGAAAAGATTAGAAAAACAATAGAACAGAATAGAATAAATGATTTATATTATATTTTTTTCTGTTCTGTTCTATTGTTTGTCTAGTCTATTATTTTCTATTCTAATCTTTTCTATTCAAATTCGAATTCATTCTATACGAAATTCCACTTTCAGAAGCCATCTTCCGAAATTCGAATTTCGTATAGAATGAATTTAAATTCGAATAGAAAAGTTTAGAATAGAATAGAAAAGAATAGCATAGAAAAACAATGAAACAGAATAGAAAATTATATATATATATATATATATATATATATATATATATATATATATATATATATATATATATATATATATATATATATATAACACATCTTCCAAAATTCGAATTTCATATAGACCGAAATCAAATTTGAATATAAAAGATTAGAATAGAATAGAAAATAATAGAAAAGAATAGACTAGAAAAACAATAGAACAGAATAGAAGAAAATATAATATATATATTATATTTTCTTCTATTCTGTTCTATTGTTTTTCTAGTCTATTCTTTTCTATTATTTTCTGTTCTAATCTTTTCTATTCAAATTCGAATTCATTCTATATGAAATTCAAACTTCAGAAGCCATGTATCGAAATTTGAATTTCGTATAGAATGAATTTGAATTTGAATTGAAAAGACTATTATAAAATATAAAATAATAGAAAAGAAAAACATAAAAAAACAATAGAAGAGAATAATAAAAAAAAAAAATTATATATATATATATATATATATATATATATATATATATATATATATGTATATATTTATATATATATATTCTATTGCTTTATTATTTTATATTCTATCTTATTGTTTTTTTTAGAAAAACGTTTTCTATTTTTTTCGAATTTGATTATGTTTTTGAATTTGATTCGAATATGTTTTCGAATATGTTTTCGAATTCGATTCGAATATGTTTTCGAATTCGATTCGAATATGTTTTCGAATTCGTTCGTTTTTTTTCAGATTCGTTTAAATTCTTTACTTTTGTAATTCGGAAATTTGGATGCATCCGAATTTCCGAATAATGAAAAATTCGTCCGAATTTCGATTCGGAACTAAACGGAATGCACATGCCTAATGTCCTTACTTTGAAGGGGGATAGCTGCCATAACCCCAGTATCCTCTTGTTCGGCCAGCGGTCCGGTTTACAATAAGAGTGGTCTCTGCAGTGGATTCGCAGCGAGATCACTTTTATCGATGGCGGGAGAGGGCCCCCCCTCCTGCCACGCTCCAGTGCCCTTCTCTGCTTACCGGAGCCATTGGCAGCATCAGAAGCGATCGGATCTTCACCCTTGCTGGGCATGGAGACAAGTGAGGGGAAAATTGCCCCCACCCATCTCCATAACAATGCAGGGTGGAAGCACGTCAAAACGTCACTTCCGCCCATAGCTCTTAAAGAGCCATTTTTTTTTCTTTTTAAATTACATTTTTTTTTTATTGCATTTAAGTGTAAATATGAGATCTGAAGCCTTTTTGACCCCAGATCTCATATTTAAGAGGTCTTGTCATGCTTTTTTTCTATTACAAGGGATGTTTACATTTCTTGTAATAGGAATAAAAGTGACGCTTTTTAAAAAAAAAAACAGTGTAAAAATAAAAAATTAAAGGTAAAATAAATAAGAAAAAAAAAATTTAAACGTGCTCCGCCCCGCCAAGCTTGCTGAAAACGGTGTTCAAACCACACATGTGAGATATTGCCACGATGGGTAGAGTGAGAGCAATAATTCCCTAGACCTCTCCTGTAACTTAAAACATGCAACTCGTAGATTTTTTTAAACGTCACCTATGGAGATTTTTAAGGGTAAAAGTTTGTTGCCATTGCACGAGCGGGCGCAATTTTTGACATATTGGGTATCAATTTACTCAGCGTGAGATTATCTTTCACAATATAAAAAAAAGGCTAACTTTACTGTTGTCTTATTTTTTCATTCAAAAAAGTGTATTTTTTCCAAAAAAAAGTGCGCTTGTAAGACCTCTGCGCAAATACAGTGTGACAGAGAGTATTGCAATGACTGCCATTTTATTCTCTAGGGTGTTGGAAAAAAAAGTATAATGTTTGGGGGTTCTAAGTAATTTTCTAGCAAAAAAAAAAAAAGTTTATAACTTGTAAACAACACATCTCAAAAAGAGGCTTGGTCCTTAAGTGATTAGAATAGGCAAGGCCTCTGAATTTCGGGGTCAGCAAATATTTTAAAGAGGGAGTCCCGCGAAAAAAAAAAATTTAAAAGTCAGCAGCTACAAATACTGCAGCTGCTGACTTTTAAAATAAGGACACTCACCTGTCCCGGGGTCCAGCGATGTCGGCACCCGAGACCGAATCATCCCTCTGTCCTCGGGTGCTGCCGCCGCCATTCTCTGTAAGGGAATCAGGAAGTAAAGCGCTGCGGCTTTACTTCCCAGTTCCCTACTGCGCATGCGCGAGTCACGCTGCGCTTCCTAACTGGCCCCTGCTGTCTCTGGGGCCCGTGTGTGTCCCAGCAGACAGCGCGGTGGGGACAGGAGGGGGCGTTGACTCCCGTGGGAGTCTATGCTGGAAGTGGGTGCAAATACCTGTCTTAGACAGGTATCTGCACCCCCATCCCCCCTGAAAGGTGCCAAATGTGACACTGGAGGGGGGGAGGGTTCAGAAAAGCAGAGGTTCAATTTTTGTGTGAACCTCCGCTTTAAGTGTCAAAATTATATGGGCCTAACAAAAGAGAAGAGGGCGCTTTGACCTAAAAGAAATTAACCATTAAATCGGGGTATATTTATTAAAGGCAAATAGACTGTGCACTCTGCAAGTGCATTTGCTCCAGAGCTTAGTAAATGAGATAAGGCTTCACTTTGCAAAGAATACCCCATCACATGCAAGGAAAATAAAAAACAGCATTTTTGCTTGCACGTGATTGGATGATGGAAGTCAGCAGAGCTTTTGCCCATTTACTAAGCTCTGGAGCAACTGTTCTTGCAAAGTGCACAGTCTATTTGCCTTTAGTAAATCAACCCATTGTTTGCAAAGAGCAATCATGATATTATAACATGATTTGACAGTGTGCCATAATATAATGAACAATACAGGATGAGATACAAAGCAACTCTTTGATTGTAAGCTCTAATGAGCTTACTGTATTAAAGTGTATTGTATTTGTACTGTCTACCCTCAAGTTGTAAAGCGCTGCGTAAAGTGTTGATGCTATATAAATCCTGTATAATAATAATAATTGGGAGCAACTATGCTTTATTAATTTCTTTTGTTTCAGATTCTAAGGGGTAGATTTACTAACATTGGTGAACACAGAATCTGGTGCAGCTGTACATAGTAACCAATCAGCTTCTAACTTCAGCTTGTTCAATTAAGCCTTAACAATAAAACCTAGAAGCTGATTGGTTTCTATGCAGAGCTGCACCAAATTCTGTGTGCACCAGTTTTAGTAAATCTCACTCTAAATGTATAATTTGGGCTTGGCTAGCTGTGACTAAGCTAAACAAGGCCATTAGATCAGTAATTCTTTGCCTTTTCTAATTAGGAACAACCTACAGAAAACAGAACAAGGCTACAAATACCACTGAACAAAGGTTCACCACAGAATTTTTTTTTTGACAATTGTATATCTATCAACATTGAGCTGAGGCAAGAAAAACTATGGCCTCTGTGGGTGTTTTAGCTGATGCTAAGCCAGCAAACCCAGACGATTCCCTTTATATATTTGTAAAAATATTTTGAGGCATTAAAGGGTGAGATTTATTCAGAATGTAATTAGAATTTTACAAGTGGTCACCTATTCAACTTTTAAATAGTTGCATAATATAAGCAACATACTTTAGACTCACTACAGCCATTTTTTGTGTATTTTGTACACATGTTTAAATAATCACTTTAGGCCTGAAGCTTACTTAAAAAAGTATGTAGGGGGGTCGTGGCCTGACGAGATACAGGGAGGACGTGTGGACGCTGAGCTCCATCCAGACAATCAGAATCCACTGCCATCCTTGCCCCATTCTTCCTTGAGGATACACTATCCATCGAACAATAGTGTCTGGGCCCCCTCCATTACAGCTCGGCCGGGTCTCGACTGTGATTTAGCCACATCTGGCTTCTTTGGGCCTACTGCCTGTCCCGAGCTGCGGACGCTCGCCGCCATATTTGGGCCTACGGCTCACCCGGAGCCTGCCACTCTCCATCTCTGCGGACTGGGGGACTAACAGAAGTTTCTATCAGGAACCTCCAGCCGAGGCACCGCCGGGGGGTGTGGAGTTCCCACACAGCGGAGGAGAATTGGCTGGGATCCCCTTCCTTCACCTCCGGTTCCCCCACGGCATACCGCCATCTTGCGGCCTACCGATCGGACATCTCCAGCCCCATAGACACTGTAAGTAACAAGGAGATCGCTTAATCCTCCCTCCACTGCTGCCCCTATGCCCTAGAGTGTCGTCCTGGGCCTACAAAGAGCGGAACTCGCCCGACCGGCCCCAGCCATTAGGAAAGTCCGCGGCTTCGGCCTAGTCTTGGAGGCCGGCAGCCATCTTGGTACTCCAAGCACCCCTTCAGTCTATTTCCTTCAATCCACTAATTACACAGCTCCCACTCCTGCAAACGTCATATTTACTAGATCTCTTAGCTCTCTCTGATACTTAATGTGATCACCTCCAGTACAGCGTGCAGGATAGCGGACATGTAAGAGGAGAACCCTGGTCTTCGTCTCCCTACTAGATGCTCCTACAAAGCTAACAGATCTTCATTAACCATGGGGAAGATTGGCTTCCAGAAGGCAATATATAGAGGCTTTATCCCACCACCGCCGTCGCGGCCTCCCAAACAACATGGAGCGCTTTCTATATAAACAATGATCCCCGGCCTCAAACAAACAGCTGGGATTGTCGGACACTGCTGATTCCCACGTACTGCCAGAGGGTTCGACTCAGGATGATAATAGATCCCAACTATCTCAACACTCTCTCCCACCCGACCACCCCACAGAGGTCGTGACAGTAGCTGTTCTGGATACAAAATTGAACTCATTACTACACGAACTGACCCGCAGCATCGCTAAAGAGGTGGGTAAAATAGCACACGAGTTACGTGGTGAAATTGACCAACTGGGAGAACGCACCAACACATTGGAGAATAAATTCGATGAACTGACCCAATATGTACATGTTCTCGAAGAGGACAACTCCTGCTTGAAACATACAGTCTCCCAACTCCAGCTTCAACAGGAAGACTTGGAAAACCATGAAAGACGTCAGAACCTGAGGATTAGGGAAATCCCTGAGGCGGTGAGTGACAAGGAGCTTCGTTCCTATCTTTTAGGCCTGTTTGTCAGTTTGGCCCCACACACAGACTGGCGCATGGACAGGGCGCACAGATCCCTGGCCCCAAAACCTCCTCCTAATGCTAATCCAAGGGATGTTATTATCCGTTTCCACTTTTACGAGAGAAAAGAAGCCCTCACATCTGCAACACGTAACATGTCACGCATTGACTATAAACAACACAAGATTCAGATATTCAACGACCTTTCCCCAATCACTCTGGCCAAAAGGCGCAGTTTGCGTCCCGTCACTACACATCTACAAAATCATCAGGTTCCTTACTGCTGGGGATTCCTCTTTCGCTTATCCATTTCTAAGGATGGCGTTCAACATTCCCTGAGAGACCTCTACGAAAGTGAAGCTTTCATCCGCAGCCTAGGCCTTCCACCTCTACCCAAGGAAGATTTCCCACTCCAAGCTCCGAACCTCAAACCACTCACCACACCAGCCAAAATCTGGACCCCAGTTCAACGAAGATCCCAGAAGACCTTCTCTACTCCACAACGAGCCAATAACCACAGATATCCAACCTGAAGTGACTTACTTCCTTTCAATTTTTGTCTTTTTTCCCCTTTTTTTTCCATGACCAGATAATATATGTCATGGCTACCTCAGTGACCTCACTGTAACTAGGTCACTCTCTTTAGAGGGCACACCTCTTAATATTGGCTCCACTTGTTGCCTTTTTGGAAGTCGTTTTCTTCCTTTAATATTTTTCCCTTTTTCTTTTATTAGCTTTTCTAAGATTTTTTTTTATTCTGCTCGCTTATTATAATATACCAAGTACCATTTTCCTCCTGTCTGTTTGTTTTATCTTTTTTATAAAAAGCAGAGACGAGGACCTCCCCACCTCCCCCTCCTCCGCTAGTTCCTGCAGGCTAACATGCCCCCCACTACGACCCAAGGCTTTTGCCTGGGCAGCCTGAAATTTTTTTCTCAGGCTTTTCAAAAATAGTTTTTTCCTTTTTGTTTTTCTTTTCTTTTCATTCAGCTTTTTCCCTGTTTTCTTTTGGTTTCCTTTGATTTTACAATTTGCAGGTTTTTTTTTTTCTATTTGACCTTCATATGTTTTCTCAATGCTATATCTACAATATTGTACCAACTTCAATATATGTATGTCTTCACATGTTCTATTCTAAGGATGCTCATTTATATGTTTACAGTTTATATACAACACTAGCGTTCCTCTCTATGATCAAATATGGCCCTTAAGGTTTATTCATGTAATGTTAAAGGATTAAATTCCATCAGTAAACGATGGCAGGCTTTGAAAGAATTTAGATCATCCAGAGCAGAGGTGATTATGATTCAGGAAACTCATTTTAAATCTGGGGGCTCCTTCAAATTCGCTTCCAGACACTTTCCTGTAGCGTATATGGCCTCTGACCCTTCTGAAAAAGTGGGAGTGGCAATTCTTATTAAACGCTCATGCCCAATTAGGATACTCTCCTCCTACTCAGATCCCTAAGGTCGGTTCATATTCCTGAAGTGTGGTCACCTAAATACTCCCTTTTCTTTGGTAAATATATATGCACCAAATGTAGGACAAATCGGTTTTCTTACAAAGGTTTTTGAAAAATTACAACCCTTCTCCCAGCCTTTTATGATTATAGGATGCGACTTCAATGCGTGCATGTCTCCGATCAAGGATAGGAAAACCTTATTCCAAACCACTCCACAGTCTGCCTCCAAGAAATTATCAACCTCTTTTTGCAAATTAGTTAAATCCCATAATCTTTTTGACACTTGGAGGATAAAACACCCATTCCAAAAAAATTATACATTCTATTCTCACCCTCACAAGTCATATTCTAGACTAGATTATTTTCTTGTTACTGGCCCTTTACTCCCCTATGTAGTTTCTTCTGAGATAAATCCTATTACCTGGTCGGATCATGCACCTATTGAACTTAATGTCCTGCTGACGAAGTCTTTTACTAAAACCTGCCACTGGCGTCTTAATTAATCGTTGCTTAAAAACCCTTTATCTCAAATCCAACTACAGCAGAAACTAACTGATTTTTTCCAGATTAACGATGGTTCGGTTTCGGAGATTTCCACCTTGTGGGAGGCCCACAAAGCTTTTTTTAGAGGTGAATGTATAGCTATGGGCTCTCGCCTAAAAAGGATTCTGTACAACTCAAAAAACTCTAATTACTCAACTGCAGACAGCTGAAAGACACTTGCTGGCCTCCCCCACGGTGGAAAAATTGAGAATTGTCACCTCAATCCGGGATCAGATCAAATCTTTTGCCCTGAACCAAATTTCCAAATCTATGTTATGGGCCAAGCAAAAATTTTACAATTTTGCAAACAAACCACACAGAATGCTGGTTAACAAATTAAAACCACGGCCCTTTCTATCGTTTCCTGATCATTTGATACAATCTGATGGTACCCCCACATATTGCCTGAAAGCTATGTCAAAAGTCTTTGGAGATTTTTATAGTCGGTTATATAACTGCTTAGGTCCTGATTCACACCCTCAATTCTCACAATCTGAGTTTGATGAATTCATAGATTCCCTACCACTACCAAAACTCTCCACCGACCATATAACCTCTCTCAATTCCCCGATCACCGTGCAGGAAATAGGAGAAGTGATTAAAAATCTACCAGCCCACAAATCTCCAGGTCCTGACGGTCTCCCTTACATTTATTATAAAACTTTTTCGCAAACTTTAACCCCCTACCTACGATCCCTATATTCCTTTCTCTTCAGAGGATCCATTCCACATTCAGTTCTTACATGCAAACATAACAGTAATTCCCAAACCTGGTAAAGATCCCGCATTACCTGACAATTACCGCCCTATTGCTTTATTAAATTCGGATTATAAAATTTTTACCAAGATATTAGCCAATAGATTATCCCCCCTAATAACAACCTTGATTCATAGGGACCAGGTAGGATTTGTCCCAACGAGACATGCTGGAGACAACACAAGAAGAACCATAGATTTGATTGACCTAATAACCAGAACCAAACGTCCCACCATAGTTTTGAGCTTAGATGCTCAAAAAGCATTTGATCGTTTAAGCTGGCCCTTCATGTTTGCAGTCTTAACCAGATTCGGATTCTCAGGTCCCTTTATACAGGCTCTATGAACCCTATATGTCACAACGGTTTTCTCTCAGCAACGGCACCAGACAAGGATGTCCTTTGTCACCCTTATTATTCATACTAAGTCTCGAACCTTTAGCAGCAGCTATCAGATCCCATCCTAATATCAGGGGAGTCCCATTGCGACAAGATTACAAACTCTCCCTATTCGCAGATGACATCTTACTAACCATCACTCATCCCGACACTTCCCTACCCTTTTTACATAAAATCCTTTCCATTTTTGGATACTTATCAGGTTTTCGTGTTAACCAGACCAAAACAGAAGCTTTCCCCATCAATATACCCTCAGACATGCTTAGCTCTTTACAAAACAGATTTAAATATAGATGGTGTCAGACCTCACTGAAGTATTTAGGAATTCATCTTACCCCCTCCTATCACTCACTTTACCAAGCTAACTTCCCTCCTTTGTTTGCAGAAATCTCTAGACTCCTGCAACTTTGGTCTTCCATCCCACTCTCTCTCCTTGGCAGAATTAACGTCCTCAAAATGTCGGTACTACCCAAATTATTGTATTTATTTGAAACGCTACCAATCTCAGTCCCACTGTCGCAGTTGAAAAATCTCCAGAGAAAGTGCCTTAATTTTATTTGGAACAATGCATCCTATAGAATTGCTCAATCAGTAGTCTTCTCCCCTAGAGCTAAAGGGGGATTGGCCTCCCCTGATCTCATTAAGTACTATTATGCCTCTCATCTTAGGGTATTGACCACCTGGACCTCAAGGAAAGCCACAAGTAGATGGGCTGAAATTGAAATGGGGATTACTGCCCCAGTACATCCTTGCTACATGTTATGGCCATCTTCAAAGAAATTCATACACCAACTTAGGTCTTTATGTTTGCCCTCTATTTGGAAAATATGTAAAGACAAATTTTCTCTTTCCTTACCTTGCTCCCCTCTCCAGAATATCCTCTTTAACCCAGACATCCCAGATGGACTATCCTCTCTGCGAACACTCTCATGGACTCATGCAGGCATATTTCAACTGCGACACCTGGTTCACCCGGTCACACGTAAGCTTCTATCATTTGCAGATCTCAAAGAAAAACATGATTTACCAACCTCTATAGAATACTTTTATTTACAAATTAAACATTTTTTCCAATCCAACTCCCCTTCATTATCCTTAGAAAAACCCACAGACTTTGAAATATTGTGTGCAAATGGCCCATATGAACCAAAACTAATTTCATCTATATATAAAATACTCCATACGGTACCCCCTCTAACTAACTCCAGACATAAATACATGACAAAATGGTCCAGAATGTTAAATAGACCAATCTCACTGTTGGATTGGGGGAAAATCTGGGAGTCAGCTTTCAAAGTTTCAAGGTGTGTGGCACAAAAGGAGACCTCTATTAAGATATTATTTCTTTGGTACAGAACTCCTGAGTTGTTACATGCCCAAAACCCTTCTCTTTCTGGTTTGTGCTGGAGGTGTGGGCAGTCCGTAGGTACTCATCTTCACATCTTTTGGGACTGCCATATCTTAAGTACGTATTGGACTGAGATACAAAATTTATTACAAACACTTTTCGCCACATCTATCCCATTAAACCCCATACACTTTCTTTTGGGTCTACCTTTTCCGGGCATCTCTAAATCATTACAGAAACTCGGGTCTTTCATACTTTTGGCAGCAAAAAGAGCCATCCCTAGACTTTGGCTATCTACCTCCTCTCCCACTTTACACCATGTTCTTTCCATAGTCACAGATATGCGCAGAATGGAACACCTAACCGCAAAAATTGAAGGTAAACTTCCCCAATTTGAAAAAATTTGGAAACATTGGGACGATTCAATATTCTCTCTTGATCCTCACAACCCCGCATCTTCTTGATTCCCATTAGCTCTACTCTTTGAGCATCCTTTTGTTTGAACTTGTAGTTGATACATTATGTTTCTTCATTTATATAATCTTCTTTTTTTTCTTTTTTTTTTCTGTCCGAAACATGGATACTGTATAGAACTTTTTTTTTTCGTTTGTATGACCCAATACGGGAAGAAGTTGACACATACCTATACAGATATCCCCATCAAGCTTATTTAAACTGTTTGTACTTAGCTTTTGATTACTTCAATGTTAAATTGTCATAATCTTTATATCTTATGTTATGCTGCTTTATAACTGTTGAAAAATGAAAAAAAAAAGAAAAAAAAAAAAAAGTATGTATTTCCTGAAAGAAGACACCCTGGAGAATAGAATAGCTGTACTTCCATTATTTTATGTCACATAATATTAGCACAACTAATTATCAACTGCCAAATTTCAGTAATTAATACACTAAGGTTAATTTTAGGGAACACAAATGCAATATATTACCCAATGTTTGTTAAAATATAAAATTTGAGGAAGCACCGAGTAAATAAATACCCAACATTTCAACCCTTGAAATTATTTGCACCCATAAAATGGTGGCAAACTTAAGTAACCTAAACTTTCCATATGTGGTTCTTTAACCACTTCAGCCCCGGAAGGATTTACCCCCTTAATGACCAGGCCATTTTTTGTGATACGGCACTGTATTACTTTAACTGACAAATGTGCAGGCGTGCGATGCTATACCCAAATTGATTTCCTTATTTTTCTACAAATAGAGATTTATTTTGGTGGTATTTGATCACCTCTGCGGTTTTTATTTTTTGCACTGTAAACACAAAAAACCCCGACAATTTTGAAAAAAAGACAATATTTTTTACTTTTTGCTATAATACATATCCAATAAAAAAATGTAAAAAAAACAAAAAACAAATGTATTAATCAGTTTAGGCCAATATGTATTCTTCTATATATTTTTGGTAAAAAAAAAAATCACATTGAGTGTATATTGATTGGTTTGTACAAAAGTTATAGTGTCTACAAAATAGGGGAAAGATTTATGGAATTTTTATTTTTTAAATAGTAATGGAGATGATCAGCAATTTTTACTGGGACTGCGACATTGTGGCAGACAGATAGGACACTTTTGACACTTTTTTGGGACCAGTGACATTATTGCAGTGATCAGAGCTTAAAATATGCACTCATCACTGTATAAATGACACTGCAGGAAAGGGGTTAACACTAGGGGCGATCAAGGGGTTAAGTGTGTCCTAGGGAGGTGATTTCTAACTGTGGGGTAGGGATGGGCTTTATGTTTGGGTCGAACATGAGTTCAACTCGAACATTGGCTGTTCACCCATTCGCTGAATAGCGAACAATTTGGGGTGTTCACGGCAAATTCGAAAGCCGCGGAACACCCTTTAAAAGTCTATGGGAGAAATCAAAAGTGCTAATTTTAAAGGTAATATGCAAGTTATTGTCATAAAAAGTGTTTGGGGACCTGCCTCAGGGAAAATGTATCAATGCAAAAAAAGTTTTAAAAACTGCCGTTTTTTCGGGAGCAGTGATTTTAATAATGCTTAAAGTGAAACAATAAAAGTGTAATATTCCTTTAGATTTTGTACCTGGGGTGTCTATAGTATGCCTGTAAAGTGGTGCATGTTTTCTATTTTTAGAAGAGTCTGACAGCAAAAAAAAGTCATTTAAAACTACTGGCGGCTATAATGAATTGTCGGTCCGGCAATACACATAAAAGTTCATTGATAAAAATAACATGGGATTCCCCCACAGGGGAACCCCGAACCAATTAAAAAAAATGCATGGGGTTCCCCCTAAATGCCATACCAGGCCCTTCAGGTCTGGTATGGATTTTAAGGGGAACTTCGCGCCAAAATTTAAAAAAAAATGGCGTGTGGTTCCCCCCAAAAATCCATACCAGACCCTTATCTGAGCATGCAACCTGGCAGGCCACAGGAAAAGAGGGGGGGACGTACCGTACCAGGCCACATGCTCTCAACATTGGGAGGGTGCTTTGGGGTAGCCCCCAAAGCACTTTTTCCCCATGTTGATGGGGAGAAGGGCCTCATCCCCACAACCCTTGCCTGGTGGTTGTGGGGGTCTGCAGGCGGGGGGCTTATCAGAATCTGGAAGCCCCCTTTAACAAGGGGACCCCCAGATCCCGGCCCCCCTATTTGAAATGGTAACGGGTACATTGTACCAGTACCATTTCACAAAAAAAGTGTGAAAATGGTAAAAAGAAAAACCAACACACACTGTGGGAGTCCCTCATTAAAAAATAAAAAAATAAAACTGTCCCACGTAGTCCATTCACCTCCGCCGACGGAGCGAAAAAAATAAAGAAGATCTGCCTCCATTGGAGGCACATGCCATATGACGCGTCCTCGCAGGTGACAGCTCTTCCCCATGACCCTGCCCCTCTCTGACGCATGGGGACATCCCTATGGCTTCCCCGTAGTGTCAGAGGGGGCGGGGCCACCCGGTCTGCCCCCTGTGATGCACAGGGACATCCCTATGGCTTTCCTGTAGCGCCAGAGGGGGGCATACTGGGTGGCCCCGCCCCCTCTGATGCTACGGGGGAAGCCATAGGGATGTCTCTGTGCATCAAAGGGGGTGGGGTCACCCGATGACACAGCGTGGCCCCGCCCACAGTTTTAAAAGAGCTGTCACCTGCGAGGACGCGTCATATGGAGTGGGAGTGTGCCTCCCATGGAGGCAGATCTTCTTTTTTTTTTTTTGGTCCATCGGCGGAGGTGAATGGACTACATGGGACAGTTTTATTTTTTCATTTAAAAGTTTTTTATTGAGCACAACAGACAGGGCAGAAAAGTCCAACAACATACATTTGTACATTAAAAATTGGGTAGTGAGTACGGCAATAAAAATATAGCAACTCTTAATAAGAGCCTAACGAATCGGTGGTTGTTAGTATAGCTCCATCACCTCTATGTGGGGTTGAGTACAGAAACAACAAAATACAACTTTGTTATTGCCACCCGTCAGGTGTACCCAAACAATTTTTCAAGCCTGACGAAGAAGCTCTTTGGCATGGAGAATAGAAGGCAGAAAGGTAAGGATAGGAGGAGAGAACAGTATTAATATAAATAAGAAGAAGAGGAGGGAGTAGAGTTAGGGGAAGGAGAAAAAAAAAAGGAGGGGGGAGCTGGTTGTAAAAGCAAGTGGTTGTGATATCATGAATCATGCACGGTTACAATTACTCTACCGAGGGGGTCACAAAGATGTTATAGTCTTGAGAGAACTGGAACTCGTGCCAGTAGTGCCAGGTTTTGTTGAATTTTTCCTCATTTCAATGTAATGCAGCCGTCAATTGTTCCATCGGGTTTATTTCATTCACCACAGCTATGCATTGACCAAACGTTGGGGGTTCCGCACTTTTCCACTTTTGCGGGATACAAATTTTAGCGGCATTAAGGAGATGTATCATTAGGGACTTTTTATAATGACGCCTTGACATCGGGGTGAGGTGGAGTAAGCACTGCGCGGGGCCATCTGCCAGTGAAATGTCTGTCAATCTGAAAATCACCCGTCTGATATCGTCCCAGAAGTGGCGGACCTGAGGGCATATCCAGAATACGTGCAGTAGCGTACCGTCAGATTGTTGACATCTCCAGCAGGTAGAGGGAACTGAAGGATAGATCTTATGTAGGAGAGTGGGTACTCTATACCAGCAGGTCAGCATCTTAATCCCCACCTCTTGAAACCTACTCGCGATTGAGGAACGGTGAGCAAAAAACAAAATACGTTCTCTCTGGTCTTTTGATAAGGCCCGATTCAGGTCTTTTTCCCACTTCAGTAGAAAGGGAGGTATGTAGCTATCTTGGGGCTCAATCAGCATCCTGTATATTAAGGACAGTAGATGGCAGAGAGGGGCAGGTTCTAGATATAACCTCTCAAAGTCAGATGTGGAGTAGCTAGTGGAGTGCTCGAATTGTGAGGCGGTGAGAAAGTGTCTAATATGTGTTGCTCGCCATCTGTCCAGAGGGGGTGACAGCATTGCTTGAATTTCCTCTATAGTGCACCATCGGTCCCCTTGAAGAAAGTCTTGAAATCTATATCTGTTGGACGCAAGGAATTCCCTGAACCTCCTCCCCGATAGACTAGAAGGGAAGTCCTGGGCACCAATGACCAGTGACAAAGGTGAGGGGGTGTGGGGGGTCATTGTGACACATCCCGATGCTACTACCGCTAACGTAGTTCCAATCAATGAGTAGGATTTTAGGATTACCAGCAAGGTAGAAGTTTGCCACAACAAAGTGGACAATGGGAAAGGGGGCATTGCCTGTTCCACCCCCACCCACTCCTTCTCTGAGGCATGTTTGGTCCAGTCTAGAGCTCTGGTTAGATGAACCGCATAGTAATATTTAAATGGGTCTGGGAACCCTATACCACCACGGTCCTTTGATAGGGACAGGGTGCGATGGGATAGTCTTTTAGATTTGTAGCCCCATAGGAAGTTCAAAAACTCCCCCCTGGCCGAGCGTAGAAAATGGCTTGGAATCGCTATTGGTAACGTTTGGAGGGGGAACAATAATTTTGGCACGACCGTCATTTTCAAAATACTATTACTACCAAGCCAGGAGAAAGAGTTCTTGTGCCAACGTTGAAGATCTAGGCGTAAGGAAGTGAGCCAGGGGTAAAAATTTGCCTAAAAAAACCTCAGACAATGAGGGAGTTAGATATACGCCCAGATATTTGATTTTGTGGCGGACCCATGCGAACGGTAAATTCTGTTGTATGGTTCTGAGGGTCTTAGGTAAATTTATGTTCAAGGCTTCTGATTTGTGCACATTAATTTTATAATTAGATAGGGTAGAGTACGTTCTAAGAGCTTGCAATAAATTGGGGATTTAAGTCTCGGGGCTAGTAATAAAGAATAATAAATTATCGGCGTAAGCTGACACTTTGTGATGTGCGTTGCCTGCGCCAATGCCTTTAATATTCTGATTTTCTCTAATGTGTGCTAGCAGGGGTTCTAGTACCAATATGAATATCAAGGGCGATAACGGACAGCCCTGCCTTGTCCCATTGCTCAGAAAGAAGGGAGAGGAAATTGCTTCATTGGCCCGGACTGCTGCTGAGGGATGGGAATATATTGCTTCTATCCATTGACACATATGGGGTCCCAGGCCCAGGTATCTCAACATGCTTTTCAAAAAAAGCCAGTTGACCCGGTCAAAGGCTTTCTCCGCATCAGCTGAAATCAGCAACATAGGAGTTTTCCTGGACCGGGCCAAGTGGATAAGGTTCAAGGCTCTACTTGTGGCCTCTCTGGTTGGGACAAAACCAACTTGGTCATAGTGAACTAACTTGGGAACAAACGTTATCAGACGATTGGCTAAAATCTTGGTAAAGATCTGTGTTCAACAATGATATTGGACGGTAATTCGCGCAATCCGTCGCATCTCCACCCTCTTTTGGAATCAGTACTATGTGGGCAAATAAGGAATCCCTAGGGAGTGGAGTCCCATCTAGGAGCGCATCGTAAGCTCGCAGAAAGCGCAGAATCAGGTGGGTGGCATATGTATGATAGTAAAGTAACGTAAATCCGTCACGACCCGGCGTTTTTCGTGTTTCCAGTTCCTGAATGGCTCTGAGGTCTTCTGTTTCTGTAATAGGGCCTTCCATTTCTTCCCTCTCCTGAGGAGTCAACGTGGGGACACCTGAGGAGAGTAGATACTCATCTGTAACAGAGATGTGGGAATTAGGTTCATCTTCTCGTAATAGCTGCAAAACTAGTTGGATATTTCCTGTGATTTATTTTTTTTTTTGGCCCGAAGGGGTCTTCCGTGAGGGGATATAGGAACGTGTTGTGGTCTAACGTAACACGCGTGCCAGAGGTCTGCCCGGTTTACCACCAAATTCATAGAATTGTCTCCTCGAGTACATGAGCTTGGTTTTTGCTTCAACCTTTAAAAGGGAGTTAAGAGCATCACGTACGTTTTGTAAATCGCCGGCCACCTCGCGAGCTAAAGACCGTTTATGTTGCCTCTCCAAAGTTTCAATGCGCTCTAAGACGACCTCACGTTGTCTGTCTTTTTTCACTTTAGCTCCCAATTTAATAAGGACTCCTCTAATTATGCATTTGTGAGCCTCCCATAGCATGCAGGGAGAGGACACAGTCTCTTCGTTGGCTGCAAAATACGCTTTAATCTCTTCCTCTACTAATTTAGTATATTGGGGCTGTTGGATCAAACTCTCGTTCAACCGCCAAGACCCAGGTTGGTGGGCTCCACCCCACCCCAGCATGAGAGACAAAAAGATCGGTGCGTGGTCAGAAAGGGTTCTCACCCCGATACTGCTGTATGTCACTAATGGAAGGGCCGATTGGTGCACTAGGAAATAGTCCAATCTCGAATAAGAGTTGTGAAGGGGCGAGAAAAAGGTATAGTCTCGAGTGTCACAGTGTGCAATCCTCCAAGCATCGACCAGGTAAACCCCCGCCAGGGCTTTCTTAATCCGATGAAGGGCCGCATAACACAGATGGGAGGACCCCGTGGAGGTGTCCAATAAGGGGTCCAAGGCTACGTTCAGGTCCCCCCTAGAATCAACTGTCCCTCTGCAAAGTCAGTCAGTTTGTCCAAGCAGTCCTCCATAAAACCTACTTGGCTTATGTTGGGGGCGTAAATATTGACTAAGGTTACAACTTGCCCGAAAATAGAACCCTTCACAAAAAGGTATCTCCCCAGGTTGTCCCTGTACGTTGCAGACGGCACCCATGCTACATTTTTAGAAATAAGAGTACTGACCCCCCGAGATTTAGAGTCTGGAGAACAGCTATGGTAAACAAAGGGGTACCTGGAGTTCCCGAACTTCGGGAGTTTTGAAACCTTAAGTGTGTCTCCTGCAGCATGGCTATCTGGGCCCGGTTCCTCCATAACTCACTTAGCACCTGCGACCTCTTCTCCGGAGTGTTCAGACCATGGGCATTCAGGGAGAGCAAGGTCACTGCTGGCATGGTAATGAATGAGGTACCACCTGCAAAAGAAAAAAAAGGGGGGGTGATAAAGAACAAAGAAAGGGGAAAAAAGAGAGAAAGAGAAAGATACAGAGAACGAGAGTCTAGAGGGTTAGACCACCAGTCGGGAAGGTTCCCTCAAGAGTGGTAGCACAAATAAACAACAATGGATACACGAATACCAACGAATTATGGTAAACTCAAATCAAGTGCAAGGTCTCCACCTGTAACTCAGATGGAGAACGGGCCTATGTGGTGGAGTAGTGTCAACTGTGGCGTGTCCGATACTACTGAAGGGCTACCCCAGACCAAGGTAACTAAAATATAATTCACAGGATCCCTGAAAAGAGAAAATTGGCCAAAACTTATAACTGGCGGCTCAGCCGCTCCCTGCAAACGTAAAAAGGAGAGTCACATAGAGAAAACTGCCAACCCTATAATTTGGGGGCTAGCAGGATCTCCAGCCCAGGAGTATCGGTCGCCCATGGGAGAATGAATCTATGGTATACAAATGGGTTGCAGGGAGCAGCTCAATTTCACCTCCTACTCGCAGACAACCAAATAACAAGGCTAAAAACCACAACCAAATAATTTAACAGTTTAGTATCCCCTATGAGCCCCATGAGACCAGACTTCCTGGTGTGACCCCCAAACCTCAGAAAAACAGGCCAGCCAACCAGAGGGACCAGAGCATAGGAGGAGATTACCCTGGCATAGTCCAATTAGGGTTGGGCCCAGCTATAGAATACAGTACTCCCCTAGGTGGCTGGGTGTCAGGTGCGTGTCGTTAGTTACATAAATGTCACAGCATCTCAGAGCACCCTAGGCCATAGGGTTAAGGAGCAGTGGCAGATCATCCTGGGAAGCTCACAGGGGGATTTGGAAGTTATCACATTTCTGGATCAGAAGGATGGGTGTGGGATGGAATAGGAACAGCGCTTCTGGAATGGGCCCAGCCCGTCTATTCCTCTGGGGCATTGGATTTGACATTTGAGAAGTAGGATCTTCACAAAGGTTGTCTAGCCAGTTTGAGAAAGGGATTGGTTCGGATCCCAAAAACGCAAAAAGCTCATTGAGTTGGTCCGGGGACCGTAAGGTAAACTGACGATCGTCCTTCTTTACTTGCAGATGGAATGGAAAGCCCTAGGTATAGGTGGCACCAACTTCGCGTATAGCAGTTAGGAGGGGTCTGACAGCTCTGCGCATCCCAAGGGTAGCACGGGAGAGGTCGGGGAGGAGATGAACAGATGCACCATCAAAGTCAAGGGGGCCCCTGTGCCAAGCCTTCTGTGAGATCAGTTCCTTTACTTTATAGTAATGGACACGACATAATACATCCCTCGGACCGCCATTAGCAGGAGATATACCTGGAGCAACTCTGTGAACTCTGTGGGGTTCCATTTCCACCGCTGGTTCTCTACCGAGGTAGGTGTTGAAAATAGAAGTAATTGTCGCAGCAAGGTCTCCAGACGCTGTGGCTTCTGGTAACCCTCGGATCCAAATGTTGTTTCTCCTGCTTCTGTTGTCGATATCTTCTGATCTTAGTCGGAGTTGAAGGAGTTGGGATCTATGCTGGGACACTGTATTTTCCAATGCTGCAATGCGGGTCTCCTGTGCTGTTTGATTGGAATCAAGGGTAGTAACTCTGTTGTCAGTGTGGGCAACTTGAGCCTGGAGGTCCTCCACCTCTCTCTTGAGGGAGGATTCAATCCGTTGAGCCCAGTGATCCAGTTCCTGTCTGGTAGGGAGAGTGGTCAGGCTGTGCTGTATTTGCCTAAGGGCTTCTAATGGGGTTGTATCAATCATAGTTTGCCTGTCTTCAGCCACGACAGGAGAGGGGGACAGATTCAGGTATGGTGAGGGAATTGGAGAGCGCTCTCTCCCCTCAGTAGCAGGTGCTGCAGGTGGATCAGTGTGACAGGCTCATGGAGGAGAGCGGCTCCATTCTGCGTGGCTGACTGTCGGAGGGGACAGCGCCATGATGGCTGTGACTCCCTCCACGAGGTCTGAGGTCTCCAGAGCCTATGCGGTGAAATAGTGAGTGATTGCCGCCGCTGTGAGGGACCGCGGGACGCTCTGGGACCCCCTCCTTCTTGGCATCTGTCGTGTGTCCTCAAAAGGTAATTGTTCAGCTGTGGGGAAAGCCCTGTGTGTCGGGAGCATGGGATTTAGCGTCCGGACTCCGCCATGGCTAGCCACGCCCCCCATTTTTTTTTTTTAATAAAGGACTTCTCCCACGGTGTGTTTTTTTTACCATTTTCACACTTTTTTTGTGAAATGGTATGAGTACAATGTACCCGTTACCATTTCAAACGGGGGGGCGGGATCTGGGGTCCCCTTGTTAAAGGGGGCTTCCAGATTTTGATAAGCCCCCACCCGCAGATTCCCACAACCACCGGGCAAGGGTTGTGGGGATGAGGCCCTTCTTCCCATCAACATGGGGACAAGGTCCTTCGGGGGCTACCCCAAAGCACCCTCCCAATGTTGAGGGCATGTGGCCTGGTACGGTTCAGAAGGGGGGCACTCTCTCGCCCCTCCCCCTCTTTTCCTGTGGCCTGCCAGGTTACGTGCTCAGCTAAGAGTCTGGTATGGATTTTGAGGGGGACCCCCACGCCATTTTTTTTAAATTTTGCCACAGAGTTCCCCTTAATATTCATACCAGACCTGAAGGGCCTGGTATGGAACTTAGGGGGACCCCCACGCATTTTTTTTTAAATTTTGGTTCAGGGTTCCCCTGTGAACTTTCATGTGTATTGCCGGACCGACAATTCATTATAGCCGTGAGTAGTTTTAAATGACTTTTTTTTCCTTTAGAAATGTCATTTTGCTGTCAGACTGTTCTAAACACGGGAAACATGTGCCACTTTACAGGCATTATATAGACACCCCCAGGTACGAAATTTAAAGGACTATTCCACTTTTATTGTTTTACTTTAAGCATTATTAAAATCACTGCTCCCGAAAAAACGGCCATTTTTAAAACTTTTTTTGCATTGATCCCCTGGGGCAGGACCTAGGTCCCCAAACACTTTTTAAGACAATACCATGCATATAAGCTTTTAAAATCAGCACTTTTGATTTTACATGTTCGTTTCCCATAGACTTTAACGGTGTTTGCATGTTCAAACAAATTTTTTGCCTGTTCTCATGTTGTGGTGCGAACCGAACGGGGGTGTTCAGCCCATCCCTACTGTGGGGGGAGTGGACTGACTGGGAGTACACTGATCACTAGGAACAGACAATCTCTCTGTACTCCCCTATCAGAATGGGGATCTGTTTGTTTACATAGGAGGATCACCATTCTGCCTCTCTGAGGAGCAATCGCTCATGGCCAGCGGACATCGCGGCCATTGGACCCGTTCATCAGCTCCCCTGTCTCATGCATGAAATTAAGTATGGGTACCCTGCCACAGTATATATGTGGTGGGTGGTCCTGAAGTGTTAAAAGCCCCTACAGATTATCAGTTTAGAGTTAACTGTGAATAATGGGCCTAGAATTATTACTCTCAATCTGGTATGTGTGGCGATAAGTAATATGAGTAGCACAATCTGTGTTTTTGTGCATAGACACCCCCGGCGTGTGCATTTGTGTTCAAATGTGTGTATATGTGAGGGGTGGGGGACAAAAAGCATTTTGAGGGGATTTAGGTGCTTGGGTGTAACTTTAATGTCTTGCACTTTTTTTTTACATAGGGGACAAGTTCTCTTTTAGACCCCTGATGTCCCACCTGGCCATTGAAACCAGTGCTAAATATCTTCACCAATACCATGACAGCCAGGTCGAGAAGTGAAGTTTTACACATTGTTTCCAGGTTTAAAGTCAGAAGGGGAGTTTAGTGAATGGACTTTTGCAGGTATCCCTTCTTACTACCTAGTGGCACCCACCATGCTGGTCGCAGGTCTGCCAGTGGGAGCATGGAGCTCGGGAAACATGGTGGGGGTTGTATTGAGGAGGTTTCTGGGGTGTGGAAGCAGGGACAAATAAAACCAAATTTTTAATAGAGTGGGGAAGGTTAGAACTGCTGTCTATGCCTTCCTGTCCTAGTGATAACTGACCCATCCTCTCTCCCATTTTTTGTACAGTTGTCATAGGAAAAAGACTTAAAGGAAAATCCCCAATGGAGTTACAAACAAAAAGGAGGACTTGACAGAAATTTTAACTCTACCAAAGAATAAAATAAAAAGTTTGGATAGAGCTATAGGGTGTACACACGGTCGGACTTTGTTCGGACATTCCGACAACAAAATCCTAGGATTTTTTCCGACGGATGTTGGCTCAAACTTGTTTTGCCTACACACGGTCGCACAAAGTTGTCGGAATTTCTGATCGCCAACCACGCGGTCACGTACACCACGTACGACGAGACTAGAAAAGGCCGGTTCAGAACCAAGCGCGGCACCCTTTGGGCTCCTTTTGCTAATCTCGTGTTAGTAAAAGTTTGGTGAGAGACTATTCGCGCTTTTTCAGACTCGTGGCTTTCAGATCGTTTTCTGCTGTTCAGTTTGTGCTTGTGGGTTTGTATCTGCTCTTCAGTGCGTGCAACAAGTTCCGCGTGACTTTAGGTAGTCATTGTATTCTGGTTCGTTCGTTACTGTTTTTCAGGTCGCTCTTCACAGGCCTTGCTGTTCTTCAGTGCGTTCTGTTACTTCGTTCTGAGCAGCCGACCGTTTTCTAGCCATGTTTCGTATGCGTACTCCTCGTAGAGTTCGTGCTGTGCGGGGGCTTGGTGTTGGGGTCCTGACCTTGACACAAGTCCAGTCCATGAACAGGGTGGGGAGGAGTTCATGGACCAAGAATTGGTTGCTTCAGCGTGACCAGTTCTCTCATATGCCTTTGCTCCGTGAGATCCGTGAGAATAATCCTGATGATTTCAGGAACTTTCTCAGGATGACGGACCCCGTGTTTCACCATTTGTTGGCTTCGCTGACCCCCTATATCAGCAGACAGGATACCTGCATGAGGCTAGCCATCACTCCGGAGCAGAGGTTGGTCGCTACCTTGCGGTTATTTGGCCACAGGGAGAAGTCTGCAGGACTTGAAGTTCTCGACAGGCATCTCCCCCCAGGCTCTGGGGATCATCATCCCAGAGACCTGTTCTGCCATCATACAGGTCCTGCAGAAGGAGTATATGAAGGTAAGATTTTTATCCTTTTATATCACATTTTATTGTATTGAATGTTTGATAATATCTTGTATTTCTTTCCTCATTCCCTAATTACCATGATTGTAATATTCTGTGAATGTCCCCTTTGTCCTCATGCATGCTGGATTTTTATGTAATTATTATTTTATGTCCTTCATACATATTTGCCCTTCACTAACCTCCCCAGCATGGTGTCTCCTGCCCTATATTCACCTCATGTAGTCACTTAACAATGTATTTTATCAGCTCCATAGTAGTGCTTTACCCCAAACACCCCCTAAAATGTTTGGAAATGTTATTTTTGATTTAAATTCAGGCAGAGTGCCAGAGGCTTTTTTTTTGTGGTGTCCCCAAATATTTTTTACTAATCCTCCCCCCAACTGCTAAGTCAGCTGATCCCAATTCTCTATCTATACTCAATCATCTATCTGCTGACTTTGCCAAACCCATACACACTATACCCACCTCTTTACTGGTCAGATGTATGGATGAATTCCCCAAAGCATGTAGTGCAAGGGCCTGCCTGAATACTTTCAAATGGTACTGTTTAAAGTTTTTGTATACTATTATTATCTTGATAGGTAATAGCAGAATGTCCAAATGTCCTCAAATGTGTACAGTGTGTATTTATATCTTTGTATTATGACACTTCTTACCTGTCCAGTGGGCTGCCAATAGTGTAACTAAGGAGGGGCTGTTCCAAGTAATACACATTATTTAGGCATTCATCTCTCAATGAAGTGAAGAGGGTTACCTGTCCAAGATTTCCACACACCCCATAATGTTAGAAATGGCCCATGAGAGGGGGGGGGAATATGATAGGTGTACCTTATACTTTGCCGTTGTTAAATTCCCCTTAATAAATGCTATCTGGAGGTTGCCCCATAATGTTTGTGTATAATCTGCTTGCCATGTTTCTGAGTAAAAATAGTAATGTTTATTGTTTTTTCCTCAACAGTTTCCTTCCACGCCACAGGAATGGCAGACTGTGGCCTCCCACTTTGCCCAGCGGTGGGACTTTCCTAACTGCGGAGGGGCAATTGATGGGAAACACGTCCACATCGTCCCACCACCCAACTCGGGGTCGTACTATCATAATTACAAGGGGTTCAATAGTATAGTGATGTTGGCGGTGGTGTCGGCTAATTACGACTTCTTGTATGTGGACGTGGGGAAGAATGGCCGGATGTCCGATGGTGGAGTCATCTCCCAGATGGAGTTTTACAGGCATCTCCAGAATGGCAGCTTGGACTTGCCAGCTCCAGAGGACAATGTGGAAGGACTCCCATTCGTGTTCATTGCTGATGAAGCGTTTGCGCTGGGGGACCACCTGATGCGGCCATTCCCAATGAGGACCCTCACCCCGGAACAGAGGGTTTTTAATTACCGGCTGGCCAGAGCCCGAAGAGTGGTGGAGAACACATTTGGAATCCTGGCCAGCCGGTTCCGCCTATTTATGACACCCATCCATATGGCGGAGTATAAACTGAACCATATAATACTTGCGTGCTGTGTTCTCCATAACTTTTTAAGGAAACATTCGTCCAACTATGCTGGCTCAGTTGGGCCTGAGGCCAGAATGATACATCAAACCACACTGACGGAGCTTGAAAGCGGCCATCCTGGCTTGCCCTCCCTGAGTGCCCGTGATGTCCGGTTACGATACCAGGAGTTCTTTGCGGGTAGGGGGGCCATCAATATGCCAGACAATCTGTGAAGCCTTTTTATAATAAAAAAAAACAAAATAAATCTTTGTGGACATTTACTGCCTGTGTTTGTTTTAGCTGACCCTGACAGAAATGTTTGGAGTGCAGAAAATGGCGTGATGGTGTAACCTTATACAAAGCACTGTTGGCTATTATTTACTAAATGCAAAAACACATTTCACTACAAGTGCACTTGCAACTGCACTGAAACTGCACTTGTAGTGCAAAGTGGATTTGCCCTTAGGAAATAACCCCCATTTTCTCATCAAACAACAATTACATCACCCCAAAAGTGTTGTAGCGTTGAGACAATAATCCACACATTCTTGATTAACAATCTTTTTAATACCTGCACAATCACATGTGCATTTACCAAAGGTTTTTCACACAAACCAACATGTTTGTTGTATACCAATTTTTGTGGTGGCATTATCCAAAATCAAAATGTCCATTTTATAGAAAACAGGCCTGTGTAAAACCAACAAGAAAGACACAAATCTTGATCTTACAAAGTTCACATTTGGTAGAACTTGAAGGCAATATCAGAAATGAGTATTTAGGAACTGTGTTTGATATTGCGTTCAGATGGGGGGAAATCACCCCTGGAAAAGCCAAATTTGGAAGATACACACAAATTCCCCAATGTCAACATGTGCTACCTGCCATTACGGGGGATCAAGGGATGTGTTTTGGGGGAGCAAGCCCTTCCTCACCGCTACTTTATTATTGAGGAAGGGGTTGCACCCCCAAAACGCGTCCATTGATCTCCCGTGATGGCAGATAGCACATGTTGGCACACTGTGTGCATCCTCCAAATTTGGCTTTGGGAAAAATCACAAAAACATTTAGCACATTGTAGCACACAAAAGAAGAAAGTGATTTGGAGGGGTTTTAAACTCGCCCCAAAACATCAATGATGTTTTTATATTTTGGAATAACATCATTGATGTTTTGCTTGATGATTTCCAATTGTAAATTACACCCCATGATCTCCCTGATCAGGATCTGGGCACTTTCGGATGTGAAAGGATCTTGATCCACAACCTCACAATCACCTAAAAAGAGAGGAACCCCAAAATAAATTTGGTTTCAAAAAAATGCCGCCATCCATCTCTTATCTGAGCCTGTGGTTGCAGACACTCACCTGTTGTGGTGACTAGTTCCACCACGTCTTCTTCCTCCTGCTCAGCTTGTGTTGGGGGGATTTCCCCTTCTTCCGGGGGGGGGAGCTCTGGTCTCCTCAGATGAGAGATGTCCTCCGAGTCTTTTCTCCCCTATGTGAAACAAAATGGTATAATTAGCACACAGATATTTAATGTCAGAACTATAAATAGGAAACATTGCTTGGAAGTGGGGTACAATTGTCAATTTTAGCAGAGTTCCAAGTTGTAATTTTTTGAATGCCCTTTGTCAACCTGCAATACTCCTGACCACTTTCGCCATGATCTTGGCCTTTCGGACATTGGGGTTGGGGTAAGGCCCATACTTTCCATCATAGTCGGCCTTCTTCAGGATGTCCACCATCTCCAACATCTCCCCAAAGGACATATTTGAGTCCTTAAATCTCCTTCTGGATCGGGACGTTTCAGGTTCCGGCCTCTCCTCCTCCTCCTCGTTGCTACAATTAGCACGCACCTGCTGTCTATCCGCCATGTGCTCTTCCCCCACTGCGCCGAACAAAAAAGGGCGGGGATAGACTAGAAAGAACGTCAGGGGCGGGCGGAGTTATACGCATGCGCAGTGTGTATAAAGCGTAACACACGTGCGTATTACGTACGATCTGTGAGCGGAGGAAGGAGCATCGGAGACACCGATCGTGATAACGAAGGTAAGATCTAAACTTGCGCCTATACTGCTTCGAAATGGAAGCCTATATTGTAACAAGATTAGGGGAGTTTTGCCTGACATTAGGGTTTGTCTTGTGTTGTGTCTTGCAGAGAAAATGGATGGGTTCAACGACCACAATTTCCTGCCCCTGTTCATAGACAAGTACAGGGAGCTGCCCTGTCTGTGGCAAGTGAGACACCCCCACTATAACCACAAACAGAAGAGGCAGGCAGCGCTGGAGAAACTGCTGGAGTTGGTGAAGCCGGTGGTCCCCACAGCAACCATCCCTTATTTAAAAGCTAAAATTGGTGGCCTGAGGAGCACTTATCTAAGGGAGCGCAAGAAGGTCACGGATTCCCAGAGATCCGTAGCTGCAGCAGATGACGTTTATGTCCCCAGGCTGTGGTACTATGAGAGACTGCGATTTCTGTCAGACCACACTGAAGTCAGGGAATCCCTCTCCACTCTTCCTTCCACGCTTCCTTCCACCCCAGCTGAGGCTTCTGATGTCCAACCTGGGCCTTCCAGCCAGGAAGAAATGGAGGAGCCCAGCTGGAGTCAGGTATAGCATTCTTCTACAGATTTATGGTCAATAAATAAATGATGTTTACTAGATTTTATTATTGATCACTAATTGCTGATTGAAAAAAGTGTTTTACATATCAATAGACAGTAGTGGGCACCCAAAATTGGGACAAGAATGAAAAATGTTGGGCTCAAAATGATAGTCTGTTATATTTGTTAACATTCAATTTGCAGCAGTCAGGAGGTGAAAATTGTGTGTGATTGATGAAAAAATACTAAAACTATGTCCCTTTTTCATACACAGGAAGACCTCAGCCAGGAGGAGGTTGTGGAATGTGGCAGTCAGGAGGAGGCGGGGATTAGTGGCAGCCAGGAGGAGGCGGGGCTAAGTGTCAGCCAGGAGAAGCCTGGGACAAGTCACAGCCTGACTGAGTCTCAGGTCCCTCCCCTCCGCCTGCCACATAAATGAGCCAGGAAGACGACTCCGAGTCCCGTGCAGAATTCAGCATTCAGGCTGATCCAGGAGGCTTCTGCGTCCCTCAGAGCCTTACCAACTCCTGAAGAGGCCTTTGCCTGCATGGCTGCCACCAAATTGCAGGGCATGCAGGAGGGCCAACGCAGGCTCTCTGAGGACCTTATTTATAAAGTCCTACGTAAGGGGGTGAGTGGGGAACTAACACCCAAGACGGATGTCATTGAGATGGACGATCCTCCTCCTCCTCCTCCTCCTGCTGCCACAACTCCACCACCAGAGCCACCACGTGGAAGGAGGCGTGGGAAGAAGACCAGAGAGTGATGACCCTGGGTTCAGTCTGGTCTGACAGAAGATGCAGTCTCTCTTATGACCACAGCTTGGGGACATAAATGTCATCTGCTGCTTTCCGGATCTCTGGGAATTCTGGACCACACTGCCCTCCCTTAGATAAGGACTCCTCAGGCCACCAATTTTGCTTTTAAATAGTTGATGTCTGCCCTGGGGGTCCAAGGCTTCACCCACTTCTGCAGTTTCTCCAGTGTTGCCTCACTCTTTGTTTATAGTCGTGAGCCCTTAATACATTTTTTAGGTAAATTATACTCTCCTGTGTGTGTTTTCATCCAAAAAGGACAGTTTGTTGGTGAGGATTCAGGTAAATTTCTAACATAAAATGTGAAATTAACAAGAGACAACAACAACAAACAATCTCCTACAGATTAAATAGAACAACATATCAATGGTGTTGTGGGAACTTGTCACAAAAAACACACTCAAAGATTTTCGGGAGTACAAATCAAAATCGCAAAAATAAAAAAAATAAAATAGAAACACAAAAAAAGAATCTACATTAAAGCCCAAAAATATATAAAAAATATACAAAAATATGTTGTCAGATGTGAGAAATCAAAATATATTGAGGGAATCCCGATAAATAGTAACAAAAGAAGTTTGTGAGAAGTGTGTGTGAATATGAGCAGCAAAACTACTTAATTCTTGTCACATTATAAAGAAGAAGAGAGTGCGCTGTATTAAACCATTTTTAACATTGCAGCGTGACGAAAGTGCTGTATCCATTGCGAACGCTAAGTTTACCAGAATGAGCTGTCCCGTCTCGGAATTTCTTCTGAGCATGCGTGGCACTTTGTGCGTCGGAACAGGCCACACACGGTCGGAATTGACGCGATCGGATTTTGTTGTCGGAAAATTTTATCTCCTGCTGTCCAACTTTGTGTGTCGGAAAATCCGATGGAAAATGTCCGATGGAGCCCACACACGGAATTTCCGACAACACGCTCCGATCGGACATTAGGCTAAATCTATTTAAGGCTTGCTTTAAGTACCCAATCATATCACCCTACTACTGTGCTCCATTTCAGTAATCCTACATACACGCCCACATAGTAAATACATATATATTGTATTGCCCTCTACAACTGGCTGTTCAGTTTCCTCATGATCTGAAAAAAACTGTTTTGGGACATGGAGCCCAGAGATTTCTTAGCGATCTGGCTGGGATGAAATCTAAATAGTCAGCACACTGATTGCACAGGTGTGTGCAGGTCTTTTTGTAGAGACCCAATTAGGGTTCTGGGCTCTGCCCTCCCAAGGAGTCCAAGTATGTGCAAGGGAGCAGCCAGAGGGGTGCATGTATGCACTGGGAAAGATAAAAACCCAAGCCAAAGGGCTAGAGATGGGCCGAACACCCCCTGTTCGGTTTGAAGCATAACTCCAGAACAGGGGAAAAGTTCTAACCTGAATGGCGAACCCCATTTAAGTCTATGGAAGGTGAAAAGGAATAGTCAAAAGTGCCCATTTTGAAGGCTTATATGCAAGTAATTGGCCATACAAGGGGTATGGGGGTTTGGGTACTGCCCTGGGGGACATGTATCAATGAAAAATGTTTTTATAAAAACAATCTTTTTTTAAGGAGCAGTGATTTTAATGATGCTTAAAGTGCAACAATAAAAATGAAAAATTCCTTTAAATATAGTGCCTGGGGGGGTCTCCTTAGTCTTCCTGTAAAGTGGCACATCTGTAGCTTGCATAGAACATGCTGCAGCAAAAAATGACAATTCTAAAGAAAGAAAAACAAGTCATATCACATTTACATTGACTCACGGTTGCAATTTCACGGTTGCACCCGTCTATATCAGATACAGATTATATAGATTAGGTATAGATTTTAAGGGGAACCCCATGCCAAATTAAAAAAAAAATGGCATGGGGTCCCCCCAAAATCCATACCAGACCCTTATCCAAGCACACAGCCTGGCAGGTCAGGAAAGGGGGAAGACGAGAGAGTGCCCCCCTCCTGAACCATACCAGGCCACATTCCCTCAACATGGGGGGCTTTTTGTCAGGGTGGGCTTTGCCCCCCACCCCAAAGCATCCTGTCCCCATGTTGATAAGGAAAAGGGTCTCTTCCCCACAACCCTGGGCTGTGGTTGTAGGGGTATGCCGCTCGCTTGTCCCCCCCCTTTCCTGACCCGCCAGGCTGCATGCTTGGATAACGGTCTGGTATGGATTTTAGGGGGAACCCACACTGATTTTTACTATTATTTTACTGGCAAACTTTTTTTTATTCAGCTATTAGCGAGGAAGCCCATTGACAGCTGATGACTGCTCACCGCGGCCAGCTTCCCAGCCCCACTTCTTATCAACCAGCTTATACTGCACCCTGACTGGGCAAAGCTTTGCCCAATCAGGGTGCAAATTGCCCTGTGCAGTGCGCAGTGCATTGCAGGACATTTGGCAGGGCGAACAGCCAAAGTCTGGCCTAAACCTATGCTCAGGCCGAACTGTTCACCCAAATCTACTGAGGGCCAGAGCAGCAAGGGGCTGCTAGCTGTATGGAAAAAGCATGTGTTCAAGGGCTTGAAGAGTAAGGCCAGAACCAAAGGGCTGTATGTATAAGCCAGGGGGCTCAATCTAATTTTGTTTGGATTGAAGAGCAATGCTGAATACCCCGTGAGGGAAACTCATGTTTTGTTTTCAAACATTCTTTTAAATAACAGTAGGCCACCAAGCCCTAAAATGACAATTTCTGGCATGGACTGTACTTGCTGGGGAGCACTACACTTCAGCTAGATTACCCCAACCTTAAATATATATATAAAGAGCCTTGCAAAGCGTTCACCCCCTTGGCTTTTTACCTATTTTGTTACATTAAAGGCTTTACTTCAATGTTTTTTTTAATCTAAATTATATGTGATGGATCAGAACACAATAGTCTAAGTTGGTAAAGTAAAATTAGAAAGATATATACATAAAACTATTTTTCAGAAATAAAAAACTGATAATTGGCATGTGCGTATGTATTCACCCCCTTTGTTATGAAGCCCATAAAAAGCTCTGGTGCAACCAATTACCTTCAGAAGTCACATAATTAGTGAAATGATGTCCACCTGTGTGCAATCTAAGTGTCACATGATCTGTCATTACATATAGACACCTTTTTGAAAGGCCCCAGAGGCTGCAACACCTAAGAAAGAGGCACCACTAACCAAACACTGCCATGAAGACCAAGGAACTCTCCAAACACGTAAGGGACAATGTTGTTGAGAAGTACAAGTCAGGGTTAATTTATAAAAAAATATCCAAATCTTTGATAATCCCTAGGAGCACCATCAAATCTATCATAACCAAATGGAAAGAACATGGCACAACAGCAAACCTGCCAAGAGACAGCCGCACACCAAAACTCATGGACTGGGAAGGAGGGCATTAATCAGAGAGGCAGTACAGAGGCCTAAGGTAACCTTGGATGAGCTGCAGAGTTCCACAGCAGAGACTGGAGTATCTTTACATAGGATGACAATAAGCCGTACGCTCCATAGTGTTGGGCTTTATGGCAGAGTGGCCAGAAGAAAGCCATTACTTTCAGCAAAAAACAAAATGGCATGTTTTTAGTTTGCAAAAAGGCATGTGGGAGACTCCCAAAATGTATGGAGGAAGATGCTCTGGTCTGATGAGACTAAAATTTAACTTTTTGGCCATCAAAGAAAACGCTATGTCTGGGGCAAATCCAACACATCACATAACCCAAAGAACACCATCCCCACAGTGAAACATGGTGGTGGCAGCATTATGCTGCAGGGATGTTTTTCAGCAGTTGGGACTGGGAAACTGGTCAGAGTTGAGGTAAAGTTGGATGGTGCTAAATACAGGGATATTTCTGAGCAAAACCTGTACTACTCTGTGTGTAATTTGAGGCTAGGGTGGAGGTTCATCTTTCATCAGTACACTGACCCCAAACACATTACTAAAGCAACAGTTGAGTGGTTTAAGGGGAAACATGTAAATGTGTTGGAATGGCCTAGTCAAAGCCCAGACCTCAATCCAATAGAAAATATGTGGTCAGACTTAAAGATTGCTGTTCACAAGTGCAAGCCATCCAACTTGAAGAAGCTGGAGCAGTTTTGCAAGGATGAATGGGCAAAAATACCACTGGTAAGATGTGGCAAGCTCATAGAAACTTATCCAAAGCGACTTGGAGCTGTGATAGCCGCAAAAGGTAGCTCTACAAAGTATTGACTTTAGGGGGTGAATAGTTATGCACATTAATTTTTTCTGTTATTTTGTCCTATTTGTTGTTTGCTTCACAACAAAAAAAAAATCTTCAAAGTTTTGGTCATGTTCTGTAAATTAAATGATGCAAATCCTCAAACAATCCATTTTAATTCCAGGTTGTGAGGCAACAAAAACACAAAAAAAGCCAAGGGGGGTTAAGAGTTAATACTTTTGCCAGGCACTGTATATATACAGTATCTCACAAAAGTGAGTACACCCTCACATTTTTGTAAATATTTTATTACATTCTTTTTAACGTGACAGCACTGAAGGAATGGTACTTTGCTACAATGTAGAGTAGTGAGTGTACAGCTTGTAAAACAGTGTAAATTTGCTGTCCCCTCAAAATAACTCAACATACAGGCATTTGAGGTCATTATAATGTTGGAATACTGCCCTGCGGCCCAAGCTCTGCTTCATTATGTCACAGTACATGTTTGCATTCATGGTTTCCTCAACGAACTGTAGCTCCCAGTGGCGGCAGCACTCATGCCACCCCAGACCATGACACTCCCACCATCATGCTTGACTGTAGGCAAGACACACTTGTCTTTGTACTCCTCAACTGGTTGCTGCCACACACACTTGACACCATCTGAACCAAATAAGTTTACCTTAGTCTCATCAGACCACAGGACGTGGTTCCAGTAATCCATGTCCTTAGTCTGCTTGTCTTCAGCAAACTGTTTGTGGGCTTTCTTGTGCATCGTCTTTAGAGGAAAATACCAGAAAAAAACCCTCTAATGGGACTTTGAGGGGGCATAGACTCCCGAAAAAGTAAAATAGTAAAAAAAGACAAAATTTATTATGGCAAATGAAGTAAATGTAAATTTAAAACGCGAAAATTTGATGCGGTTACAGTAAATACATGACATAGAAATGAATTGAAATCTTTGAACCACAGTCCACGGTTGGAGTTGAAACCAGAACCTAGGCAATAATCCAACGCGTTTCAAAAGGACTGCGTAATTGTTCTTCTTCAGGGGTAAGTGGTTTTATATATATACACACACACAGTAGTATCTATAGTATAAAAATTTTCAGGAGCAAAAATAAAATACAGTTAGAGATTTGTTACATGCATTTTGTTCATAATACATTCATTTTATGATTATTTACTGACCATGTGGATAGAAAATGTTATCCTCAATAGCCGCATTATTTAAAAACTAGGAAATAAGTTGCAATAAAACATCAGAAGTCCAAGAGATTGGGGAGCTGCAGACCCCATCCCCAAACTATCAACAAGGGGCACCCCAAGTTCACCCCCATGGAATGTGCCACACTATAAGTCAGGAAACAAGGAAATCTATCACTGCAAAACAACAAAATCAATAATTCAGCTTGTAATGAAATAATTGTATAAAGAACAGCCTTTAGTGTTGTACGCACCTATGTTTATACAGTGTGATATGCCAGATTTTGTAATTTACCAGAGCACCAAGGTGTCAATCATCATCTTTAGAAGAGGCTTCCTTCTGGGCCGACAACCATGCAGACCAATTTGATGCACTGTGCGGCGTATGGTCTGAGCATGGCAGGCTGACCCCCCACCCCTTCAACCTCTGAAGCAATGCTGGTAGCACTCATACATCTATTTCTCAAAGATGATCTCTGGATATGAGGCTGAGCACATGTACTCAACTTCTTTGGTCAACCATGGTGAGGCCTGTTCTGAGTTGACCTGTCCTGGCTGTATGGTCTTGGCTCAGTTTCAGGGTCTTGGCAATCTTCTTATAGCCTAGGCCATCTTTATGTAGAGTAACAATTCTTTTTTTTCAGATCCTCCGAGAGTTCTCTGCCATAAGGTGCCATGTTGAACTTCCAATGACCAGTATGAGACAGTGAGAGCAATAAAACCAAATGTAACATACCTGTTCCCCATTCACACTAACGAGTCACATGACACCGGGGAAGGAAAATGGCTAATTGGGCCCAATTTAGACATTTTCACTTAGGGGCGTACTCACTTTTGTTGTCAGCAGTTTAGACATTAATGGTTCCGTGTTGAGTTATTTTGAGGGGACAGCAAATTTACACTGTTATACAAGCTGTACATTCACTAGTTTATATTGTAGTAAAGTGTCATTTCTTCAGTGTTGTCACATGAAAAGATATAATAAAATATTTACAAAAATGTGAGGGATGTACTCACTTTTGTGAGATACTGTACATATATATATATATATATATATATATATATATATATATATATTACTATATTGATATTTTTAATAAGTATGTCTGTTGTATCTAAAGTCCAAACTGAAAAATATATATTTTATACAAACAATTAGTCTGTCCAACAAGTTGTAAAGATTCTTTGTCCCTCAAAGTCTTTTGAGAAACCTGATCTTCCCAGAATGTTAATCTCTAGCGCTCAGTGGCTCTACCTGCTGCCACAGTAGTGATGCGAAGGTCAGTTGGCTTCCTGGACAGAGGTAATGATGCTGATTAACCATCCAATGAGAAGTCTGTAGGAAAAGAAGTTACACCAAAACCTGTATTGCTAAACCAGGATTTCTTTTTTAAATAGTAACTACAGGTGGCACAGTTGCTTGGCATTCAGTGTGCAAAATGTGTATGAATCCCACCATTGGCATTAAAGAAGTGCATAACCTTTGGTAGGTAAATAGAGAACATACGTGCATTTCAGTTGTATATTAACTGGTTGCTAATAGAGTCATTTTAAATCAATTTAATTCAATTTACAGTAGTTAAGTTCCATCAAAAATGGGGGAAAAGTCCAACACAGCGTAGATACCTACACAAAACACCATTGATGCTGCTCACTTAGATCCCAAAGCCCAAATCCAGAATTGGCTCAGCTTTTCCTACCCCACTCTTCCAGCAATGGGTCATTCCTGAATGCTGCAGAGAATGGCACCAAATAATGTCATAGTGCCTCTCTCTACAGCATTCTCCTGTGAGCCCTGGGCTCACAAGAAGAAGGGATGAGTAATATGGGTGTCATTCAACACAAGAGGACAAGTGTTGTATTGCAAAGCAGTGAAATTGCAGGACAAGTTTTTTGAAACTTTAGCTACTGTGTTAAAAATGGTGTTAAGCTAACAGTCACATGTAGTTCTAGAATTTCTGCAATCTCCCAAGGAATAGGGGTGCATAGTGCTCCCAAACCCTTGGATATATCATCACTCTTCCCAACGTGTCATAGATGCATAATGCATAAGATTTGGTAGAAAACTTGACAGTTTCAGAGGGTGGTTGGGTATACAAATTACTCTCTAGCTTGGAATAACCCTGATTTTGAGGAGCTAAATAAACAGTACTGTGAAAAAGGATGGATTAACTGTCAGATATGAAAACAGAGTCTGAGGACAAGAAGGAGCTGCAATCATTTTCTCTATTTCAACATTAGTACCATATCCCTCAAATCACATGATTTTCTTATTGGCAGGTTCAACGTGCCTTTCAGGTGCATTATAAAGGTCAACTAGGAGCTTATGGCCCTATACCCATATTGTAACTGGTAGCTCAGTCTAGTTCTACTAAAGGCTTCATCTGTAATTGTTACAAAATAGTTTCAAGGTACTTTTAAGGGAATATCTATGTTCTTACCCATTCAAAGCTATCAAGATGTATGGGAAAAAGCTTTGTGTAGCATTCATAAGGTTTCTTTACATGAATCACAAAATCTGTCTCAGCTCTATATTATAATGGAATCATATTATACACCAAAGAGGCTTTACTAGTTTGGGAAACAACTAGATTCTGTATGGACTCGGTAAGGGACCACTGGGACCTCCTACATATGCTGTGGAGGTGTTCAAAACTGTTGTGCTATTGTGGTAAAGTGGTTAGCATGCTAAATGCAGTATTTCAAATTGATAGCCCAGATGACTCTCTGGGTATTTTCAGCTCTTATATCAAAAAGTGCACTGCAACAATTAAATATCTGTGCAATCTCAATTTCATTCAAGCATGCATGGCAAGACTGCACTATATAATAAGATGGAAGTATTTTTAGAAGCTAAAAGAACACTTTTGTTTTGTACGTTTGGATATTGAAAGATAATTACTTACTTTAACTAATCAATAATTTTGTTGCTGGTTACATGCATTTTATCATTTATTCACTGTATTTATAATAATTATGAGATTGCACAGATATTTAATTGCTGTGCTGCATTTTTTGAAATAAGATACTTTGGATGTGGGAACACATGTAGAGTGGGGTTTTGAGCTTGCACTTGCTATTTTGGGTTCTACCTTCCTTATGAAACTTGTGTATGGGAGGCAAATTTAAAAACTCTATTCCAAATTAGAAAACTTAAAACGAAAAATGGTTTGCACTGGAAATGCCAGCTTAATGATAAGCTTTGTATGGATAAGCATATTTATAGTCATAGAGGTATACTGGAGAAATCTTACACGATATGGAGTCCATGGATTATGACTCCTGGATGTCCACTCTGGATTTATTGAATATCTCTCTGAATAAACACTGAGTTAAGAGGGGGCTATTTTTGATACATTTTGTTTTTCATCCAACTGCAACAAGTATAAATGTATAATAATGGTATGCAGTAGTTTTGTCCCAATATGTCCTTGCTCATGAATAATACAGCAAACAAAAATCCTAAACATTCCACTTTGGTTTGCATACTGAAATCATCTTCAGAAATTATATTAACCAGAACACCTTTGTCTATATACTATATTTAGAACCTCTATACTAGTTCAGAAAACAATACAGGCGGTCCCCTACTTACAAACATCCGACTTACAAACTACTCCTACTTACAAACGGAGGGAGACAACACAAAGTGAGAGGAAATCTACCCCTAGGAAGGTAAATTCACTCCTGTAAGAGCTATTATGGGAAAAAGGTACCTGCACTGATGTTTTATCACCAAGGTTTGTTTCCACAACAACCCAAAATTTTCAAACTCCAATTGTCATTGGGACAGAAAGTGAGGTGAAATCTTCTGAACAGGGGCACAGACAGTAAAACAACCTTACAGGGATGTTAAACCTTCCCTATGCTATCAAAAAAGCTTAAAAATATTTTTTTTCGCTGGAGCTACACTTAAAACATTTACCTATTCTGACTTACAAACAGATTTAACTTAACAACAAACCTACAGACCCTATCTTGTTTGTAACCCGGGGACCGCCTGTAATGCAAATTTTGTTGAAAAAGCAGGCTTTGCAGTCTCCAGCCTTCTCCCAGGAAATAATTAAAGTAAGCTTTGCATAACCTATATATAATAAAAGCTGATTTTCTGCCAGCGTTGTCAATGAATTCTCAGTACAAAAGTTTATCTTTTGCCAGCGCTTTTCATGTGCATAATGCAGAGCCCAGATCTAAGTTATCAGCTCCAATGCCACTCACAGGAAATGTGAGTTTAGATGTTCTCACTGTGTAAAATAAGGAGAGATTGTAACTTTCCTTTTCAGTGCAGGAGAGTTTAACCACTAGGAATGAATATAGTAGGAAAACTTAGACAAGCCACAGATTATGCAATTTTCTTTCCTTCAACCATGGATTGAAGGAAAAAAATCACCTGAGTCCCTCATCAACACAGTGTTGATGGGGGAATCCCTGCTGTCAGAATATAATGATTGCACAAAAAAAAACACGACAGGCTGATTGTGCTGAAGTTAATCAATAGATCGACTTCAGTACAACCAGACTGCACATAGTTGGATTGAAACGGCCAAATTTTGATCCATCTATGGCTGGTTTTACTCAGAGATCCAACCTCAGTGCAGTTTTACCTTGTAATGATGAGAAGTCCCCAGCACACACATTTTCTCTACCTGGGTGTGGTCACTACTATTGCATGAACATTTTCACATTTTCACCACACATTTAAAGGAATTTATCAAAACTGGAGCAGCCATAGTCTGGACAGTTGTGCATGGCAACCATCAGCTTCAATGTTACATTTTCAAAGCTTAACTGAACAAATTGAAGATACAACTGTCTGTGCCCTCCACAGTCCTTTCCTGTACATCCTGGTCTCTGTCATACCCTACGCAGACCAGTCCACAGTGATACCCATTGCAATAATCTCCTGCACATACTGGTTGCTTTTTAACCTTTTGCATGCCTGATCGTCAACCTCTCCTGCATAAACTCTATCATATGCCCTGCAATACTCTCCTGCATTTTTTGCCTACTGTTCTACCCTCCCCACCCTTCAGCTATCTATTATACCTTCTACATTCCTTTCTTGCAAGTACCAATTAAAAAAGATTATAACATTTATTATTATCTCGACTAACACTTTTAATAACCCATTATCCCAACAAAAAAGCAGCCACTTTTGTGGGGACTACTGATAATGTCTGTTAATCAGGAAACGACCCCCAAATTCTACTCTTTGATATCCTCTGCAGTCCTCTTCTGTTTGTAATGTCCACTGTCATACCCTCCACAAATCTTTCCTGCACATACTGTCCACTGTCATTTCCTCTACAACCTTTTTCTGTGCAAACTACCTTCTGTTCTTCCCTCAGCTTTCCTCTCCTGCATACACTGGAGCAGACACACTTTTTCTAGTGTTTTATGTATGGAGATTGGTGCACGATTCCCCATTCTCTGTAACTGTTTATCAATTACATGAGGAAATAGTGTAGCATTAATATTTCTAAATAAATAAACTTTTATTTTATGTTATTGATAGCGCTTATTTTACAATATCCTGATTATTTGCAAATGCATTTATATGTAATTATACAGCAAGTCACTGCTGTATTTTGTATTGAAATGGGACATTAAGTATACAATTTACTTTGCATAATGACAATAAGTACACAACATTATAGTTCATGTCAATACTTTTTGCAATGAAATAGAATGACCTCTTCTCCTATTCCCTGTATAAGAAGTGGGTACTTATTAAATAAATGGTGCAATGCCAAATAGGAGTTCATACCACTACCTGGAAGGTTGTATTCAACAATAATTAGCATTTGAATTTAGGTCTGTAATTAACCTATGTCACGAGATTTGGTTTATATAGTATAAATTGTAATGCAGGAAGAGAAAAAAAATGAAGAAATACAATTCACATGACGATGATTAGTCACTTTCGACTTTTGGCTTTGCTTTTTTACACCTCTGACAGATGTGCAGTCATCCACAGTTCAGGAAAATTAATGGTGCCGGCTATTTTTATACTATATATAACTCTCTGTTCTTTTTATAGTTTTTTCATTATTCATTTTAATCAAAATACTGTGAAAGATGTGTCATTAGTTGAAATAATTTTCTATTTAAAAATACAACTGCATATCTTCCCAGACTATGGTTCCTATAGTTTAAAAGGAAGCTTTAGGACATCTGTTATTTGCCACAGTCAATGTTTCTATCTAGCATTGAGGGATTCAGGTTCTGGAAGCAGTGCATTATCTGAGGCGAAGAGTATATCTGTTCAGCATTGGAACGAGCCCTACAATGACTGTCTTTAACACTGAATTGGAGCCTTGGCCGTGACAATTAACTGTCATCATAAAGGAATCCCTATACTTGCTACTGTATTATCTACATGAGCTTTAGGTTCATAAGTTGATTTTTCTAAATATTTAAGTGATTTTTTTGCCAATGTGTATGTAAAAATCCTGAAATTATTCGTGGAATTATATAAAACTTTGTGTGTGGTAAAATGCTTATATGCAGATACATTTTTATATATATATATAACCATTACTGTATATTCTTTGCCTGCTTCATATGCAACGTGATACACATAAAATTATTTTTGATCCATTTTGTTTTTCATCTAACTGCAATGAACACAAATGTATAATAATGGTGTAATGCAGTGGTTGTGTCCCAATATATCCTTACTCATGATACAGTAAACAAAAATCCCAACATTCCCACTTTGGTTTGCAAATTTGGTTTCCTGGATGTCATTAGAAATTCACATATTGAAATACATTATGGCTGACCTCCTATTTTCACCACTTGTCAAATTTGCAAGTTGACAAATGATGAATGGTAGTGAAGACCTGTCTTTACAAGGTTGGGAGAGCATTTGCAACAGCATCTATAATGTAGTTCTACCCTAAACAGCAGGAAAGGAGCATGGTCCTTTTTTTTACCTAAAACAGGCTGTTTCTGTTTTTTGTAAAGAAAACCTCTTCACTAATTATTGTATTTCACGTATAAAAATATGAAGGTGTGTAGCTGCATTCCAATATATGCCCCAGCCAGTGTACACAATATCACTTTCTTTTTACGTGACCAAAACAGGTTAGTACTCTGGTAGTAAAGAAAACCTGTTCGCTAATAAAAGTGTATCTAAAATCCTAAACGGCATATTTAAAAAAGCAATGACTGTGACATTCATCAAACACTCACTACAGGTAAATATTCTTAGTGTATATATTTTGAATTACAGTGATTGATTCACCTGTAGTGAATTTTTTTTATTCCTTTCACCTCCCCTCCTCTTCTGTACATCTCAGCTCCATCTTGTCTGTAGTGACTTCTATATTAACCCCTCACCTCATCATCCTGCACATCTCAATATTAACCCCTTCATCTCCATCCATCCATTACAATTGACCTGTACATTTACCCCTTCCCCTCCATCTCCTCCTCCCTTTTGTGTATGACCTATAATGATGCTTTATCTAGTGCACCATTACCAGGCTCCATGTTTTACCCATCTTAATACCTTCATATTTTTTTCATTTACAAAAAATGATGACATGAAATCCTTTAGGGGTTTCTACTTTCCAAAAAGGGGTCATTTTGGGGGTGTTTATACTGTCATGGCAATTTTATTTGCCTTGACTTGGGGGAGTATGCTTTGTTAAAATTTTCTGACTGTGCAAGTAACTTTATAGGAGATGACTGTCTTTCATCTTTTGACGGGGAAAAAGTGAGTTTATTGACTGTACAGTGAAAAGCCACCCCTGCCTTTAAGCACAAGTCTACTGTGGTTAATGGTAAAATCAGGCAAATGCATTTAACTGCACATTGACAGTGTAAATATAAATAAACCCCATACAACTTGTTGATGAATGACACTGAATATGCCATTATTTAATAAACTACAGAAATATAAAAGGAATTATACTGGATTTCATTCAGACTTGTGTACTGAAAGCTGAGGATAAAAAGGCACATGGTAGTCAGCATGTTTAATAATAAGATATCCTTTGAGAACACCATGTAATAATGCAAGTAAAGTATACCCAAACTTCTGCATAAAGGAGGGTGCCTATGAATCCAATCCAAATAAAGCTTTTAAGTGCACCACAAAACATATTTTATCACCAAGATGATAAAGAGCAAAATGCTCTATTCCCAGGCAGTGAATTTAAATGTACTTACTGCTCAGGAGAACACAGAATTTAAGCAAGCACTAACAGAAGGGAAACATTAACAAACCAGGGGAGGGGTTTAGCATATAGGGTATGACCAACCACAGAACTTGAAGTGGTAGTAAAGGTTAATACTAACTATTTCTAAACATGTTCCGTAACCCCCACATCCTACCTAACCTGCATACCTTTTTTTAAAAGATCTGTGTATTTACCTATGTTTAATCTGGTCCAGTCACATGATCCTGCAGCTCCAGTTTTTCTGCTTAAGAAAGCGCTTAACAACAGTTGTGAATTCCTAGACCCATAAAGTCACCCATAGACTCACATGTCTCAATCATTGTTAGTGCTCCCTCCTCTCCCCCCATAGGGGGCCAAAGCTGCAGGATTACCTGACATGAACAAAGTAAACCAAAAATGTAAGTACACATTTTTTTAGGAGGAGAAGGGGGGGAGGGAACTTTTTTAAGAATAGTTAGCACCAGCTTTATCCTTCACCCTAAGAGAAAATGTGAATGCATATGCACCAGACAGCATATGTCATGCTAGACAACATGTTCTAGAACACTGATAAAAGATATGGCGAGCTAGTAATATTTACTTTATGTATAATGTATTATTTTACAATGCTTGCTTTCATGACAGGTTTACTTAAACCCCTATATATTAGAAAAAAATATATAGCTACATATACAGCATGGACATAAACTAACAGATTAGTGAGGCCCGGAACGGAAAAGAAAGAAAGAAAAGTAGTGCAGGGCCGGGCATGACAGTGTGTTAAGGGGAGATAACGTAAGGGTTGATATGTAAAGTTCTAAGAGGGGAGGTGACAGTGAAGAAAGTCTGAGGGGGAGTGGTGTTATTTGCACCAGACAGCATATGTCATGTTAGACAACATGTTCTGGAACACTGATAAAAGATATGACGAGCTAGTAATATTACTTTATGTATAATGTATTATTTTACAATGCTTGCTTTCATGACAGATTTACTTAAACCCCTGCATATTAGAAAAAAATATATAGCTACATATGGACATAAACTAACATATTAGTGAGGCCCGGAATGGAAAAGAAAGAAAAGTAGTGTAGGGCCGGGCATGACAGTGTGTTAGGGGGAGACAACGTAAGGGTTTTCTCCGGGGCCTTCCCCCTGGGCTGTGCTAAGAGGGGAGGTGACAGTGAGGAAAGTTTGAGGGGGAGTGGTGTTATTTAAGGAGGAGATGGGACCAGTCTGGGGAAGAGAAAGTTGAGGAGAGAGAAAGGAGGAGGCAGTTTTTCCCTCACTGCTCCTCCACCATGGCTGACATAGATTTAATTTTGGCATGGTTGAGAATGGCTGTGGCAAGCAGGGGATCAGAGTGGCTGCACAGCCAGGTGGCAGCATTGATAGTGGACCATCTGTGGAGGGAGGTGAGGTGTCCCCATGCACACGGAGGTCTAGGCCTCTGGTGCATTTTTCTCCGGGGCCTTCCCCCTGGGCTGTGCGCCATCCTAGGAGCCCTCTGGAAGAATGATCTGCTCCCCCAGCAAAACAGAGCCAGCAGGTCGCTGCAGCGGGGCCTGGGTGGACTCCTCGCCACCGGCCAAGCTCCATGGGTGGGGCCACGGCCATCATGGTGCCGCTTCCCAGTCCGCGTATCGCGGGACTATTGAACACTCGCCCCCCCTCTGCCTTGGTTGTCACTAGGGGGAGGTTCAGTGGGGGAGAAACACAGGCTTGGTCGTTGGGCCGTTAACGGATGCAGGGCCTACCCGGGCGGTGGGAAGTGGGTCAAAATGGTGGAGGAAGGCTGAGACAGGCTGCCCAGGGCACAGCATGGAATGGCCTGCGCAGAACTGTGGCAGTGGGCGGAGCTTCAGGGGCGAGCTGGGCCCTACAGAAGCAGGACACTACGGCCTCCAGGCCCTCTTCACCTGGTGGGCTAGCAACACCAGCAGTCCGGGACACGGATAAAAGGTCTGAAGGCGAGCTGTCAGTGTCGGAGGAGGAGGAGCCGTAGGGATACGAGCCAGCGAGGGAAGCAAGTGCGGCAACTGTTGGGGGTGCTCCCAGTCAGCCCGGTAAGTCCACTAATGTTTCTTTGTCAGCTGCATTGTGTGATTTGTTGGGGGTTGGGAAGGAGGGTGCAACGATGGCAACGGTTGTTCTGCCGGGAACAGCGGTGGTGGAAGCTGGCCCACAAGTGGCGGGTGGTGCACCCGCCAGTTCGAGGAAAGAGGCGCAGCTGCGGGTGACTCTGGCTGTGGGTTCAAGGGCTTTAGCGTCCCCTGCGGTGGCTCCTGCCAGGCTCTCGGGAGCAGTGGCTGGCAGCGAGAAGGCGGGTCTACTGGTAGAACAGATGTGGTAAGGATTGCAGACATGGCAAAATGTGAGGTGTACGGGTGCTTTGATGGTCTGCTGGGAGCACATTTGATACAGGAGGGCCGGGATAAGATTTGCAAGGGTGAGTATGTGGAGATCTTCTCATTATTGCCCTTGGAAAAATTTAACTTGGATAGGGTCAAGCCTGATGATTCCAAGAAGGAGGATGAGGAGAAGAGGAGGTACAGTACATTATGGTGAGTGTCATTGGTGAGAAGAACCTCGAACATTGTTCGGCGTTGTTCTGTTAGATGGATGCCATTGGTGAGGCGCACAGGGTATATGGGGGATCTGCTTGGCTACGATATGATGAGCAGTTTAGACAGCGCAGGGCGGTCCGGCCATCTCTTTGCTGGGATAATAAAGATAGCGGCCTCTGGATGCGACTTATGTCATCGGCGAGGGTCCCGAATCAGTTTCTTCAGGACTGCCGGCCATGAAAGAAATGGAGTGTGTGTTGGCAGTACAATGAGAGCTCCTGTAAGTTCAGGGGGTCTTGCTGTTTTAAGCATGAGTGTTCAAGGTGAGGGGGATCCCATCCATAGTCCCATTGCTTCAAGAAAGGTAAGCATACCGGAGAGCCTGGTCACAAAATGGACGACTCCGGTGAGGAGGGAAAGGATGTAGCCTTTCCTAAGTAGATACCTGGATAGGAAAGTGGCTAGGCTGCTTGCTTCTGGGTTTCGGGAAGGTTCTAGGATTAGAATTCCGTGTTCATTGTCGGTAGTTCCACTGGTGACGCAGAATTTGAAATCGGCCTTGCTGCATTCCGAGGTGGTGAGGGAGAAATTGGCCAGGGAAGTGGCACTAGGTCGCATGGGGGGGCTGACCTGGTGGTGCCGGACCTGGTGGTGTCTCCATTGGGGGTGGTGCCTAAAAAGGAACCGAACAAGTTTCGCCTCATTCACCACTTATCTTTCACAAAGGGGGGTTCTGTCAATGATTTAATCGACCCCGATGCATGCACTGTGTCCTATACTTCATTTGACGCAGCTGTAAAGTGGGTTAGGTGCTATGGAAAAGGGGCGCTTATGAAAAATTTGGACACAGAATCTGCGTTCCGCTTGCTTCCAGTTCACCCAAAGAGCTGGCAAGAAGAGTTTTATGTGTATCTGTGCCTGCCCATGGGTTGCTCCAATTCTTGCGCCATGTTGGAGATGTATAGTTCTTTCTTGGAGTGGGGGTTAGAGACGTGTCGGGCCTTGATTCAGTCATCCATTACTTGGATGGATTTCTGTGCGTAGGGCCGCCTTCCTCCGGTGTGTGTGTGATTCTACTCTCTACGTGGCAGCACATTCCAGGTAGGTTCAGAGTGCCATTGGCAGCCGACAAAACAGAAGGCCCGATGATGAAGCTTAGTTTTTTAGGCATTGTGATTGAGTCAGTGGCTATGGAGTATCGTCTGCCAGCGGACAAGTTGGAGGCACTACAGAAGGAGATTCGGGAGATCCAGGGACTGTGCAAGGTACAGTTGAGGACTTTGCAGTCGTTGCTGGGTAAGTTCAATTTCACCTGCCGGATTATTCCGATGGGTAGGGTTTTCTGCCGATGGCTGTCGGCTGCTACAGCGGGGGTTCAGGCCCCGACCCATTTTATATGGCTTACTAGGGAACATTGGGAGGATTTGAAGGTTTGGTACAAGTTTTTGACCTCATATAACGGCCGATTGGTGTGGATGTCTAGCCCAGTGAGTAATTTCGATATGGAATTGGTCATGGACACAGCGGGGTCAACAGGCTATGGGGCTTTCTTTCAGGGGCAATGGAGTGGGGAACCTTGGCCCCAGTCTTGGGTGTTCGCGGGGTTCCTTCATAACCTGGTGCTATTGGAACTTTTTCCAGTGGTTCTGGCTATGGAGCTGTGGGAGAGTCATGCAGGAACCTGAAACTGAGGTTGAATTGTGACAACATGGGTGTGGTTCACGTGGTCAATCGCATGTCTGCATCATCACAACCAGTCATACATCTGCTACACCATTTGGTGTTACAATGCTTGCAGTTGAACATTTTCCCTATGCTGTTCATCTTCCGGGCATCGACAACACGCTGGCTGACTCCTTGTCTTGATTTTAGTGGGACAAGTTCAGAGAGCTGGAAGGAGTTCCTTGCCCGGGCTGGATATGGGAGCTGGCATTGGAGTCGCCGCGGGATGGATCCTGCTGTCAGTAAGGGAGTCCACATGGGCGGCTTACGTGAAGGTTTGGAGGGAATGGTTGGTCTTGGTGCAGGAGTCTGGGGTCAGCATGGATGGGTCGGGGGTAAGGTTGTTGGTTTTGTACTTTGTTTACAGGACCATGGAAAATGGGGGGTCGGTGTCTGCCATTGAGCGGAAGCTGGCGAGTTTGGCTTTTGTGTTAAGCTACTGTGCGGGGAGAATTGGACGAAGCATTTTTGGGTTAGACAGTCAGTAACAGGCTGCCGTAAGGTTCACAAAATTAAAAAAAAAATGCCAGTCACCTTTTCCAATCTGCTAACCATTTGTGAGACATTGAGGTTGGTTTGTACCTCGAGTTACAAGGGTTCGCTCTTTAAAGCGCTTTTTTCCTTGGTGTTTTATGGGGCATTTTGCATTGCAGAATTGGTGAGTCCATCACAGTGGTTGGCGGGTGGGCTTCTGGAACAGAACATGCAGGTGGGGGACAACAGGGTGTGTTTGCGGCTGCCAGATCCAAAAACTGACCAAAGGGGTAGAGGGGTGAATGTGCTGCTGTTTGCGTTACCAGGATCCAGGGTATGCCCTGTAGAAACAGTAAGGGAGTTTCTAGGGGTTAGAAAAGCTGGGATGGGGCCATTCCTGTGGCACAAGGATGGGTCTTATTTGTCTAAGTTCCAGTTTGTGTTGGCGTTCAGGAAATGCCTCAGGGAGGAAGGCTTGGATTGTGCCGACTACGCTTCACACTCCTTCCACATCGGGCGGCTACCGAAGCTGCCAGATGTGGGTTGGATGAAGCGGCGGTGAGGAGGACTGATAGCTGGGATTTGAGGATATTCCGCACTTACATACGCCCTCATCTGGTGGTGGATTAAAAAAAAGAGCAAGGCTGGGTAGGCTGTATGCACAAGCTGTGCTGTTTGTTGAGTGGGGTATGGTGGTTTTTCTTTTAGAGTTGGTGCTACCTTTGTTTTGTCTGTCTTTTTGGGATGATGTGGAGCAGGGTGGTATCGGAAGTGGAACGTTATGCGCGTGCAGGTGGTAATGAATTGGGGGTTTGGACGATCAGGGAGCTGATCTCGGACATCAAGTCAGATTTTTTAAAAGTTTGCACGGCTTTTCCTAACACTATGCTGCTGTCGTCTGACATTGTTGCGCGGATGACGTGGTGCATGGCGAACATTAACAAGGCCCGCATAAGAGTTAACAAGGTGGTGGGGAGGTTTGTGGCTCAGAATAGGGGCGTGGTGATCAGGCACATAGAGTTAGAAACTAATGTGGGCCTGTATTTGAGGAGCGATGGAGTACACCTCTCGGCAGTGGGGATTGATCTCTGGGCACTGGGGCTGCAAGATGGAATCCAGCGGGCCCTACGGGTGTGGAGGGGCCCTTAAGAGTAAGGTTTTATCCTTGCGGCCTGTGGCGGTGTTTTGTTGGTCTTTGACGGTGGCAGTAAACATATGTGATGGAAAGGGGTGGGGGGCTCATCGGTAGTTTGTGCCCCTATGGTGTATTCCGGCAAAGGTTAGCTGGAATACTGTAATGGTTGCACTGCAGGAAGGGGATTGTTTCCAAGCTGGTTATATGGCTGGAGGCCTATCATGTGGAAAAAGGTCCCGCAGTGTATTGGTGGAATATGTGTTGGAGTTCAGGTGTGCCGTCAAAGACCAACAGACTGGGGTTAAACAAGTTGTTACGGATGTTATATTTTGTTATATTTTATATTGGAGTTATTTATATTGCTGCTATGGCCATTTATACTCCAAATTAAAGTGTGGTCTCATCATTTTAGAAGGGTAAGAAACGGGGGTGTTGGAATACAAGTGGTATAGCAGTAAGAGGCAGGTTGGGTACCTCTGGACTACACTGGTCAAGTGAGGCCCGGAACTGAAAAGAAAGAAAGAAAAGTAGTGCAGGACTGGGCATGACAGTGTGTTAAGGGGAGACAACATAAGGGTTAATATGTGAAGTGCTAAGAGGGGAGGTGACAGTGAGGAAAGTCTGAGGGGGAGTGGTGTTATTTAAGGAGGAAGCGGGACTGTGCTGGGGAACAGAAAGTTGGGGAGAGAGAAAGGAGGAGGCAGTTTTCCCACCCACCCTCCCTATATGTTGTCTGTGCTTGTTAGTGTGTTTTCTTTCTTTCAGGAGCATGGAATATGGTCGTCATGGCAGCTGTGGATTGGCGGTGTTTTGTTGGTCTTTGATGGTGGCAGTAAACATATGTGATGGAAAGGGGTGGGGGGCTCATCGGTAGTATGTGCCCCTCTGGTGTATTCCAGCAGAAAGGTTAGCTGGAATACTGTAATGGTTGCACTGCAGGAAGTGGGAGGGGGAAGTGCCAGGGAGGCTGATCCAGGACTGGATAATCCCAATAAGTACACTCCATTGAGTGATATTGGTGAAACCAGTCAGGGACCAGCATTGCTGGAGCTGAGGGACTCTCCTAGCTGCCGGGGGAAGAACTCCTCCAGTGAGAGTGGGGGGGCAGCGAAGGGAAAAGAAAGACAAATTCTGGTGGTAGGGGACTCAGTTCTTAGAAGGACAGAGAGGGCAATCTGTAACCAAGACTTGAAGCGCCGAACAGTATGTTGTCTACCAGGCGCTCGGGTTCGGCACATCACGGATCTTATGGACAGATTACTGGGAGGGGCTGGGGAAGACCCAGCTGTCATGGTGCATGTTGGCACCAATGACAAAGTCAGAGGCAGATGGAGTGTCCTAAAGAACGATTTTAGGGACTTAGGAGCTAAATTGAGGAAAAGGACCTCCAAGGTAGTATTCTCAGGAATGCTACCGGTACATCGAGCCACACCAGAAAGGCAGAGGGAGATTAGGGAAGTAAACAAGTGGCTGAAGAGCTGGTGTAGTAAGGAGGGGTTTGGGTTCCTGGAGGACTGAGCCTACTTCTCAGTCGATAACCGGTACTATAGAAGGGACGGGCTGCACCTAAATGAGGAGGGTGCAAATCTGCTGGGAATGAAGATGGCCAAAAAGTTAGAGGGGTTTTTAAACTAGGCGATGGGGGGAGGGTCCAGAGGTAGAGATAGTCAGCGTGGAAGATATTCCAGGGGGTAGTATTGGGGGCATTAGTGGTAGGTTGACCAAAGCACAAAAACACAAGGTAAGTATGGTAGCAAGTCCTAGTTGCAATCTCGAAACACCCAATACGAGGACAATATGCGACCGGTCTAAACTATGTGGCATGTTCACCAATGCCAGGAGCATGGTGGACAAGATGGGTGAACTAGAGATACTGTTGTATGAGGAGGATTTGGATTTTGTGGAAATTTCAGAGACCTGGTTCAACAGCTCTCATGATTGGCTGGCAAACATTCAAGGGTATACCCTTTACCACAAGGATAGAGAGGGTAAAAAAGGGGGAGGGGTATGCCTATATATCAAGAATAATGTACAAGTGAATGTGAGAGATGACATCACTGAGGGAGCTAGGGAAGAGGTGGAATCCTTATGGGTAGAGCTCCAAAGGGATGAAGCTAAGGGGAAAATAATACTGGGAGTATGCTATAGGCCCCCTAACCTGAGGGAGGAAGTGGAGACAAATCTCCTATCACAATTTGGATTAGCAGCAAGGATGGGAAGTGCTATCATAATGGGGGATTTTAACTATCCAGACATAGACTGGGCGGAGGGAACCGCGCATTCATTTAAGGCTCGCCAGTTCCTTAATGTCTTGCAGGACAATTTTATGGGTCAGATGGTAGACGCACCAACTAGAAATAAAACATTACTGGATCTACTGATTGCCAACAATACAGACCTGATAACGGATGTGGAAATATGGGGCAATTTAGGTAACAGCGATCACAGGTCAATTCGTTTCAGTATAAATCACACAAATAGGAAACATAAAGGGAATACAAAGACACTGAATTTCAAAAGAGCCAACTTTCCTAAACTACAAACCTTGCTAAAAGGCATAAATTGGGATAAAATATTAGGAACAAAGAATATGGAGGAGAGATGGGTTTGCTTTAAGAGTATATTAACCACTTCAATACAGGGCACTTAGACACCTTCCTGCCCAGACCAATTTTCAGCTTTCAGTGCTGTCGCAGTTTGAATGACAATTGCGCGGTCATCCAACACTGTACCCAAACTAAATTTTTATAATTTTGTTCCCACAAATAGAGCTTTCTTTTGGTGGTATTTGATCACCTCTGCGGTTTTTATTTTTTGCGAAACAGATAAAAAAAGACTGAAAATTCTGAAAAAAATAAAAGTTTTGCTTTTGTTTTTGTTTAAAAATTTTGTAAATAAGTAAGTTTTCTCCTTCACTGATGGGCACTGATAAGGCGGCACTGACGGGCACTGATAAGGCGGCAGCGATGAGGTGACACCGATGAGCGGGCACTGACGGGCACTGACGATGGGCACTGATATGCGGCACTGATGGGCACTGGTAGGCGGCACTGATGGGTGGCACTGATATGCAGCACTGATGGGCATTGATAGGCGGCACTGATGGGCACTTATGGGTGGCACTGGGTGGCACTGGTGGGCACTGATGGGCACTGTTAGGCAACACCTATGGGCACTGAAAGGCTGCACAGATGGGTTCTTATGGGTGGCACTGATGGGCTCTGATGGGCACTGATACGTGGCACTGATGGGCACTGATACACGGCACTGATGGGCATCCCTGGTGGCACTGGCAGTGGTAGGCATGGGAGTGGGCACTGATTGGCAGCTGCCTGGGCATTGATTGGCAGCTGCCTTTGCACAGATCAGTATTTCCCTGGGGGTCTAGGGGGCATACCTGGTGGTCCAGTGTGGCTGGTTTCCCTGGTGGTCCTGGGCGGCTTCCCTGGTGGTCCTGGGCGGCTTCCCTGGTGGTCCTGGGCAGGATCCGAGGGGGGGCTGTGCTGATAAACAATCAGCACAGACCCTCCCTGTCAGGAGAGCAGCCGATCGGCTCTCCTCTACTCGCGTCTGTCAGACGCGAGTGAGGAAAAGCCGATCACCGGCTCTTCCTATTTACATCGTGATCAGCCGTGATTGGACACGGCTGATCACGTGGTAAAGAGTCTCCGTCAGAGACTCTTTACCTAGATTGGTGTTGCGGGGTGTCAGACTGACACCCCGCAACAACGATCGCCGCAATGCGCGCCCCCGGGGGAGCGCAGCGGCTCAATATCCTGAGGACGTCATATGATGTCCAGTCAGGATATTGAAACCACTTTGCCGACGTCATTCTGCTATATGGCGGGCGGCAAATGGTTAAATAAGGGCATTAGCCAATGTATCCTATTGGCTAATAAATTTAAAAGGGCGAACAAAAGTTCTGGATGGCTTAACTCCAATGTAAAAATGCATATAAAAGCAAAGGAGAAGGCCTTCAAAAAATACAAGGTTGAGGGATCATCCTCAGCATTCAGACTTTATAAAGAATGCAACAAGAAATGTAAGGGTGCAATTAGGACCCTGGCAGGTTTCCTGTTGTGCCATGTTCTTTCCATTTGGTTATGATAGATTTGATGGTGCTCCTAGGGATCATCAAAGATTTGGATTTTTTTTTATAACCTAACCCTGATTTGTACTTCTCAACAACATTGTCCCTTACTTGTTTGGAGAGTTCCTTGGTCTTCATGGCAGTGTTTGGTTAGTGGTGCCTCTTGCTTAGGTGTTGCAGCCTCTGGGCCTTTCAAAAAGGTGTGTATATGTAATGACAGATCATGTGACACACAGGTGGACATCATTTCACTAATTATGTGACTTCTGAAGGTAATTGGTTACACCAGAGCTTTTTATGGGCTTCATAACAAAGGGGGTGAATACATACGCACATGCCAATTATCAGTTTTTTATTTCTGAAAAATAGTTTTATGTATATATTTTCTAATTTTACTTCACCAACTTAGACTATTGTGTTCTGATCCATCACATATAATTCAGATTAAAAAAACATTAAACTAAAGGCTGTAATGTAACAAAATAGGCAAAAAGCCAAGGGGGTGAATACTTTTGCAAGGCACTGTATATAGAGAGATAAATAAAACAGATGAGTGAAAAATAAAAGTATATTTTAAATTTGTAGAAATGCTGGTGTCTTTTTTTGTTTGGTGTTAGTTGCACTTTTACAAATCTTTCCACTTCCAGTCATTAAGTTTAATGTCCTTTACTGCTGTAAAAATGTTTAAAAAAGTGTTCTGCATTATTTCGTTTTTTGTTTTTTTTTCCGGTCTTCTTTTCTTTTGTAATTTCTGATTGTACTTTTATTTATTTCCCTTTCATTGGTTTTCCTCATCAGCATCTTTCCAAAAAAGCCTAAAACCCTAGAAATCAATTCTTAATTGGAAAAGGTGGACAGAGAGTGATGTGCAAAGTGCAGTAATCAGTAGCAACCAATCAGCAGCCTTATGTACTGCCTTAACTGACTTAAATGAATAGAAAGTAAATCTGATCTGGCTGTTAAATTTTACTGCACCTTGCACATTTGCTCCATTCTTTTCACTACCCTATTAGATAAGCCGAAATGTTTTCTAAAAATTTTGTAAAGTAGATACTTATATTGCAATGCTTTGTACATTAATCTATAAAATGGCCTATTTAGCCAGTGCTGCCAATTCTTTATTTTTTTACATGTGCAATGCACCGTTGTTTTCATGCAAATCCTGAATGAGATCCCCATTGATTTGGTACAAATCCTGGATGAAATCCACCAATTATTTTGCTAATTTGTATAGGTTATCTAATTCTTGCAATAAAGCCAAGTAAATGACCAGTTGTGTACTATTGTTCCTTTACTGTACTAAACAAGCATAGTATGTATACAGACTATTTACAGGAATACAAGACATACAGAGTGCTGCAAATATGCATACAAACACACATACACATGCTACCTATCCTTTCCAAGCAAATGCACTTTGGTTATAGCTGTCTGACAATTTCCATTGCAAACAGGAGCCCAGCTATTTCAAGCAATTAGAGGAAAATTACTTTGTGTTCTTTAACAGTCTGTCTGTCTCTTTGCTGTCTCTTTGTTTAGTAGCCATTACCACAGGGGTGTTGCTTTTTGAAATTTGGTTTTTATATCAGTTTCTATGAGGGACACATTTCTGTCCACAAACACTAGATGATATTAACAGAGTAGTACCATAATTGCCATAGGTCTGGTATATCAAAAGGTAATTCTATTGTTGATTCTTACCAACAGAACTACAATTCAGCCTATTTCCAGTGTTTGACAAGAACTCCCCTAAATCAATAGGTACAGCTAAAAATGTGTATTTTCCCAGTCAATAGTTTAGACTGCCAACATGTACCACAATCACATGTGCCATAATAGTATCTATTTTTGTATTAAAGGACAGCAAAACTAGGCGTGTGCAAAATACTGCTTGATTTAACAATGGCACAAGACTAGTTTTGCTGTCCTTTACTACAAAAATAGATACTATTATGGCACGTGTGATTGTGGTACATGTCGGCTGTAACGAGCCCCTTGCTCGCTCGATTCCACTCTCCCGACACTCCTCTGCGGCTATTGAATCAGACTTCAGATCGCAACATCTGATGGTTCGGTCATCTGATGCTCCGGGACTAGCACTACAGCTATGTGCCATTCTAATCCAGTTGTGTAGCTCAGAACAAATACCAGTCAGGCTGTATGTAAGTTCAACCAGGAATCTCCTTTATTGGAAAATACAGGCTCTTTTATACACTAATATTATACACTAATACTAATAATACTCATATTACTCTAACAATACACCTGTAACCTAATTAACCTAATTAAAATGGGCTAATTAACTAATCCCTTTTAGACAGCCTAGATGACTGAGACATGACCTTTAGGCACAATAGCAGAGTTAATTAACACAAACAACAATGGGGATCTAATGACTCTTAGATCCCATACTAGAGACTTATTTACAATACACATTCTAGCAGGCAACAGACAGACAGGTGCGGAATTTACATCAGCATCTCCTAACAGTATCTGTCCCAGCATTATGAATCAGCCACTATTTCTAATATGGCAAATCCAGGGTCCCCAGAGTCTGTGTGTCCTGGGGGACCAGGACCCGAATTCACAGTAGTACCACCTCAAGGGTCCCCAGGCATACAGCTCACAAAGAGCACTGTTCCCCCAAATGCCAGGGCCCACAATCGATCGGCAAGAGGCTAGCATTAAGTCCCCTCCAAAAGTCTCTCTCCAGGCTAGGTCTGTCACATTTCTCCCCTTTCGGCAGGAGACTAACACAGGAGGAGACCCCAGACGTGTTGTCTCCGAAGTTAGTCAGTAGTTCCAGTCCTTTAATGCCTGTACCCACACAGTACCCCAAACAAATTGTTCCAAACAAAGCATTACTCACCCAGCCAACCTCTGCCTCTCTCAGAGAACATATCTGCCGCTGGGGAGAGGTCTGGACTGGCCTTTCTCCCTGGAGTCCTTTCTGCCACTGGAGAGAAGACAGGGTGTCTGGGCTCACTTTATCATGCTGTTGGGGATCTGGGCCGACTGCCCTGCATCCCTGGGGTATACAGGTGGAGACTGAAGTCCCATCCACCTTCACAGGAAATCCATCCTCTGTTATTTGAGGGCAGAGTCCAGCAGTACTCGGCCCTGTTGCCAGCCCTTCTGCTGGAAACCCCACACCATCTGCTCCGGCTAACTGTTGGGGAGGGAGGCCGACTGCCCCACCTCCCTGGAACTCAGTAGTTGTTGCCGGTGCTGGGCAGAGGTTGATAGCACTCTGACCTGTTGCCAGCACTTCTGCTGGGGACTCCGCATCCTCCGCTCCAGCTAACCGTTGGGGCAGGAGGCTGGCTTCTTCCACTCCCAAACTTTGTAGCTGCCATTGGGCAGGTGAGCTGGCTGCTTCCATTTCCATTCCCTCATCTGGATGTCGGGATGATATGTCTGTGGTACTGTCTCCCAGGTGCACGGATCTTTGCTGGGGAGGAAAGACCACTTCCTCCACCCTGGCCAACTGTTGGGGAGGGACAATGAACACCGCCTCTCCCTTCTTCCCCTGTATCCTGATCTGCTGCTGGGAAGTGACCACCTCCTTCTCACCCTGAGCCTCCAGAAACGCCGCAGGTGTAGGGCAGAGATCTTGGACCCTCTGTCCAGTTGCCAGTGCTTCAGCTGGGGAAGTTCCTTGTAACTTGACAGATACTTCTGTTGGTGCTGGGCAGAGCACAGTGATGTTTGGCCCTAATAACAGCTCTTCTTCTCCTGGAGGCTCACCAGGTTGTTCTTCCTCAGCAGAAAAGTCTATCAAATCCCCTGTCTCTGCAACTGGTGTTTGGGGATAAAGGTTCCCCATCTCCTCCCCGTGGAACCCAGAAGATGCTATCAGTGCTGGGCAGAGGTTAGCAGAGCTCTGCCCTGTTGTCAGCACTTCAGGTTTGGGGACGGCAATCTTCAGATTTTCCACTGCCGATTCTCTGGCATTCTGCTGGACAGGCACATTCCTCCATCCAAGATCATCCAATGCAGAAACAGGTTCATCAAGGTCAGTCAGCACTTGCTGCATCCACCATAAGACCTCCGCCTCCATAGCTGCGGGGGCAGGTTGGCAAAGCACACTGTTACTCTGCCACATTGTCAACTCTTCAGCCAGGATTTCAGAGTTGTCAACTGGTATTTCCTGATAGTCTCAGGCAAAGGGAGCCCCACCCTGCTGCTGAGCGGAGTCTAGCAGCTGTCTGTAGGCCATCTCAAGCTCCCATTCCTGAACGGCCAGAAACTCCAAATCTTCCTGTGCCCAGTGCACTTCCGAGACATTCAGTCTTCGCTCTCTGTGCTCCATTATTTCCTCCAAATGCCACTCCCGATCACTCCCAAAGTCAAGGTCCTCTGACAGCCTCCAGTACAACAATCCCAGGCCATCGTAGTCAAAGCCTTCCGTGGGGCTGTCATCCATTGTCCATGGGCACACTTGGGCTACATACCACTGGAGAGCTCTGTAGCTCTCGTCCAACTGCATTTCTGCCCGGATCAGCCTGCTTAACTCAGCTGTCCACTCCTGGTTCAGCTGTTCCCCCAATAACAGCAATCGTACTTCATACTGTGACCAGTACCTTACATGGATGGAGGGGAGAACTTTTCCCTGGTGTCGCTGCTCACGGGCTAGTGCTTCCTTCCAGAGTTCACAGCGGATAAAATCAAACCATTTCAGCAGGACCTGCTCTGATACTGGTCCTCTGTGCTGTATCTGCATCTCTCGCAACCTCCTTCTGAATTCCTCTTCCATGGTGGCTGGTATCTGTACCTCTCCTCTCCTGCTATCTGGACCTTGGATCCAGGATGGTTTGGATGTGTTCACGGCAAGGAAGCACGATCCCACCATTCCCTCCACGGCTCTCAAGTAAGTCTTTCAGCGTGGCTCTCCTGCAGGCTGGTTTGGAGTGTCCCAGTAACTGGAGAGCAAATCCCACGGCTGCCAACCAATGTAACGAGCCCCTTGCTCGCTCGATTCCACTCTCCCGACACTCCTCTGCGGCTATTGAATCAGACTGCAGATGGCAACATCTGATGGTTCGGTCATCCGATGCTCCGGGACTAGGACTACAGCTATGTGCCATTCTAATCCAGTTGTGTAGCTCAGAACAAACACCAGGCAGGCTGTATGTAAGTTCAACCAGGAATCTCCTTTATTGGAAAATACAGGCTCTTTTATACACTAAAAGTGGAGGTACATACCTCCAGCTCATATTACTCTAACAATACACCTGTAACCTAATTAACTTAATTAACATGGGCTAATTAACTAATCCCTTTAGACAGCCTAGATGACTGAGACATGACCTTTAGGCCAGACTGGCCGTGTTGTAGCTCAGAAAACCCAATCAACATTATCACAATAGCAGAGTTAATTAACACAAACAACAATGGGGATCTAATGACTCTTAGATCCCATACTAGAGACTTATTTACAATACACATTCTAGCAGGCAACAGACAGACAGGTGCGGAATTTACATCAGCATCTCCTAACAGTATCTGTCCCAATCAGCCACTATTTCTAATATGGCAAATCCAGGGTCCCCAGAGTCTGTGTGTCCTGGGGGACCAGGACCCGAATCCACAGTAGTAACACCTCAAGGGTCCCCAGGCATACAGCTCACAAAGAGCACCGTTCCCCCAAATGCCAGGGCCCACTATCGATCGGCAAGAGGCTAGCATTCAGTCACCTCCAAAAGTCTCTCTCCCGGCTAGGTCTGTCACATCGGCAATCTAAACTATTGACTGAGAAAGTACACATTTTTTGCTGTTTTTATTGATTTAGGGGAGTTCTGGAAAAATCACAGACAGAATATATATATCCCCTTCCCGCCGAGCATACGCAGATGTGCATACTCGGCTTTTCGGGGTTATACTGGGATGATGCCCGCAGCTGCAGGCATCATCCCAGTACCGTTGTTTAGAGCCGGCGATCGGCTATCCAGATATAACAACCGATGCGGCTAAAAGCCGCTCGGCTGTTATACCAGAGCAGCGGGAGGGGTGACCAATTCGGTGCCTCCGGCAGCTGGGGGCGGGCTGGAACGTAGCTGTGGGCGGCTTTGTTCCAGCCTTCTCATTGTAAACGCGGAAGCAACGCCATGGCGTCACTTCCCGTTTACTCGGCTGCCAATGGCGCTGGTTTCAAAAAGATACACAGTATTCAGAATCGCCGTGAAGTGCACAGGAGGGATCGGGGGTTCAATCCCTCCATAAAGAGTACCTGTCATCACCTATTACTGTCACAGGGGATGTTTACATTCCTTGTGACAGCAATAAAAGTGATCAAAAACATTTTTTTAAAACACATTTTATAAAAATAAAAATAAATAAAATAAATAAGAAAAAAAATTTAAAGCACCCCCGTCCCCGCGAGCTCGCGCAGCAAAGAAAATGCATATGTAAACGGTGTTCAAATCACACACGTGAGGTATCGCCGCAATCGTCAGAGCGAGAGCAATAATTCTAGCACTAGACCTCCTCTGTAACTCTAACCTGGTAACCATAAAAAAAATTTAAAGCATCGCCTATGGAAATTCTTAGGTACCGTAGTTTGTCGCTATTCCACGAGTGCATGCAATTATAAAGCGTCACATGTTTGATATCTATTTACTCAGCGTAACATCATATTTCACATTATACAAAAAAAATTGGGGTAACTTTACTGTTTGGATTTTTTAAAATTCATGAAATTGTCCCTTTTCCCAAAAATTTGCGTTTAAAACACTGCTGCACAAATACCGTGTGATATAAAATATTGCAACAATCGCCATTTTATTCTCTAGATTCTCTGCTAAAAAAAATATATAATGTTTGGGGGTTCTAAGTAATTTTCTAGCAAAAAATACGGATTTTAACTTGTAAACACCAAATTTCAAAAATAGGCTTAGTCATGAAAGGGATATATATATATATATATATATATATATATATATATATATATATTTATAAATCCAAACTCAGGCACTGGGTCTTCTGGTCTTCTTCCCTCTTCTCCAAAGCTAGCACCTGTGTGATTCTCTTGTTCACTGTAGATAAGTGTCCAGTCTTGCTTCACCTCTGTAACTCCTTATGAAGTCCACCCATTAACCTGCATTAAAGCACACACAGTATGTGATTGCCATGTGTCCCAGCCTTGTGTCCCATTAATGTAGCAAGTAATTATAATCAAAGCTGACCATTCAGGAGTCTGTCTGGAAAGGACAAATTCCAAAAAATTTTGGTCAAATCCTTACACTGTAGATTGATTACCCAGAGAGAATTGTTTTTTTCTCAACAAAAGTGGAATTCCAAACTTTCATCTTTAATTTCTTCATGGATGTCTGGTTTAGGGAAGGCCTGATTCAACCCCTTCATGTAGCTGACAGAAAATGCCAGTGACATCATAAATGAAGTTATAGGAAAATTACCATTTCCACACTATACTCAGATGCAAGCACAGGCAACTAACTCTTTTCCCCATAACTTTCTGGTTTCCTGGTCAAGCCCAGGGAAGATTCGGCAGCTCAGAGGCAGTGAGGTAGAGGTACCAAGGTGTTATCAAGGTTTATATCTTCAGCTGTAATCTGTTTTTTGCAGAGGAATAGACAGCAGATGGATCAACCCTGACTTAATATGTTCCTGGCCTTTGGATTTTTCCATTTCAAAGGGATTTAACATGCGCATTTGAACAATACTATATGATGGTCCACAGGATCCGGTAAGAGGCTTATTTATCTATTGTCACCCAGTGGTGGAAGCACTGAATATTGGAAAGTGGGGACACACATGAAATAATTGGATTGCAAGTTGATTGTTCCTTTTTGAACTTTGTTTTTTATCACATCTCCTTTTATGCCCTTGCTGATGGGCTTTTATGGACTGATTATATATATTTTTTTCACAAATTAGTTTAGTGTCACTTTATAATTTAAGTTTTGTCATCATAATAACCTATAATATTTTTGTTTTAACTAACATTGTTTCAAGATTGAATCACCTGTCTATTGATTTAGCGCTGCTTCCATACATTGTTATAATGAGGCAGAGGTAGCTATGCAAGTGAGCCAGGTGAGAGGCTTTCTACATTCAAAACTAGAGTGTGAGCACCCAGACGAGAGCCTAATAGCACACACCTTCTGCAGCAATTGGGTTCCAGTAAGGTGGTGCTTTGTTCTTGGAACTTAGATCTATTCAGCTGTTACCCTGTGTTACTAAAGCTATCTTGGACTTCATTGTGAGGGATGCTGTTTATAAGGATGCTGTCTGTAAGGAAAATCACAAGTAGCTGTGTTTTGTACTGTTATACTGAAGTAGTGATTTTCAGCTTCAATTTCTGCTATAGAATCTTAGAGACTATGTTATGCAGCCACATCTTACCCTGACTGAGTCACAGAAATATTGCTGTGAAGAATCCATGTTTATGCAGTTTTAATAATAAGGCTCTGAAGTGTATGCCTGTGTTTTTCATCCTGAACCTGTTTTTCAGGATTATTTCTAGCCTTGTGCCTTTTTTAACCACTTAAGGTCTGCCCTATAACAGTTTTACTGCTACAGGGCGCCATCTGTGTGCTGGATCATGTATATATACAGTATCGCACAAAAGTCAGTACACCCCCACATTTTTGTAAATATTTTATTATATCTTTTCATATGACAATACTGAAGAAAAGACACTTTGCTACAATGTAAAGTAGTTAGTGTACAGCTTGTATAACAGTGCAACTTTGCTGTCCCCTCAAAATAACTCAACACACAGCCATTAATGTCTAAACTGCTGGCAAGAAAATGGAGTTCACCCCTAATCATCAGCCGATCGGTGGGTGCACAGTACCGATCGTTAGGCAGAGAGACATGTTTACATAGGCGGATTGCCATTCTGACAGGAGGGAAGGGATGGAATTTGTGTCCCTACAAAGCAGGGAATAAATTCTATATCTTCCCCTAGTAAAAGCACCTCACACAGTATAGTAAAACACTGGCTAGGCACACAGTTAACCCTTTGATTGCCCCTGATGTTAACCCCTTCCCAGCCAGTGTCATTAGTACAGTGACAGTGCATATTTTTTAGCACTGATCAGTTTATTAGTGTCACTAGTTCCCAAAAAGTGTCAAAAGTGTCAGTGTCAGAATGAATGCTGCAATATTTCAGTCCCTGTATAAGTCACTGATCGCCGTTATTACTAGTTAAAAATAAATAAAAATATCCCATAGTTTGTAGACGTTATAACTATTGAGCAAACCAATCAATATACGCTTATTGGAATTTTTACCAAAAATATGTGGCAGAATGCATATCAGCCTAAATTTATGAAGAAATTTGATTATTTTAATTTTTATTGAATATGTTTTATAGCAGAAATTAAAAAATATTGTTTTTTTTTTTTTGTTTATAGCACAAAAATTAAAAAATGCAGAGGTGATCAAATACCACCAAAAGAAAGCTCTATTTGTGGGAAAAAAGGACATTTTATTTTGGTACAGTGTGACATGACCATGCAATTGTCAGTTAAAATAATACAGTGCTAAGAAATGGCCTGGTCATGAAGGGGGGGGGGTAAATCTTTCGAAGATCAAGTGGTTAAGCAAACTTAAACTTACAGTTACTCCCTATCTGATCATTTGGCCAATTGCCCATTCTGTTAAAACGTTAGTGAGACTTCACATGTAAATTCAATGTGAAATCATTGTAGTTACACTGTGCTACAGAAAACCTTATACAGCAATCTGGAGCAGGACTAGATGCCTAGAAGTTTTTGGTTTCAACCTTTGGCTGGAGACAGGGCAAGACTCCAGCAAACAACAATGGTCTTAAACTATAGAGTTGTTTTAAACATTAAGGCGGTACACAAAACTAATTTCTTAATTTCTCCCATGATAAATAGATAATTTTAATATTTCATTTAATTGATGGTATTGGTATTTCATTTGGAAAATATGTGAAAAAACTGTTTTCCCTCATCTGTATTGCTGTATTTTGGTAAATAAAGGTTTTAAAGTGTTGAAGTGCATTCTTTTACTGTTAGTCTATTCAGAATGATTCTTTAAGGTGTAAACTTTACAATATCAGTGATAGTGCACTACACCAAATGAAAATGTGTTTAATGATTTCCCCTTTTTCTGGTTTAATTAACCACTTCCCGCCCGGCCCATAACAGATGACGGCCGGGCGGTGGTTCAGTTATCCTGACTGGGCGTCATATGACGTCCAGCAGGATAACATGCCGCCACGCGCGGGGGGGCGTGCATCGCGGCGATCGGTGGATCGGTATGTCAGTCTGACACACCGCTACACCAATCTTGGTAAAGAGCCTCCGGTGGAGGCTCTTTACCACGTGATCAGCCGTGTCCAATCACGGTTGAGCACGATGTCAATAGGAAGAGCCATTGATCGGCTTTTCCTCACTCGCGACTGACAGACGCGAGTAGAGGAGAGCCGATCGGCGGCTCTCCTGACAGGGGGGGTCTGTGCTGATTGTTTATCAGCGCAGCCCCCCCTCAGATCACCACACTGGACCACCATGGATTGCCACTAGGACCACCAGGGAGAGGGGCAACATGTGGATGGCCAGGTATGTACCCCATGGCCATCCACATGTGCCCAATGTGCCCAGTCAATGCCCAATCTGTGCCAATCAATGCCCACAAATGGGCACTGATTGGCACCATTATATAGCACTGATGCCCAGCAATGCCACCCTTAGGGGCATCAGTGCCATCAATCAGTGTCATCAGTGCCATCCATCGGTGCCACCTGTCAGTGCCCATCTGTGCCCACCAGTGCCCACCTATCAGTGCCCATCAGTGCCCATCCGTGCCACCCATCAGTGCCACCAATAAGTACCCATCAGTGCCACCCATAAGTACCCATCAATGCCACCTACAAATGCCCATCAGTGCCACCTATGAGTGCCCATCCATGCCGCTTACCAGTGCCACCTATCAGTGCCCATCAGTGTCACCTATCAGTGCCCATCAGTGACGCCTATCAGTGCTCATCATCAGTGCCCGTCAGTGCCACCTCATCAGTGTCACCTCATCGGTGCCCATCAGTGCCGCTGTATCAGTGCCCGTCAGTGCAGCCATATCAGTGCCCCTCATTGAAGAAGAAAACATACATATTTCCAAAATTTTTTAACAAAAACAAAGAAAAACTTGTTTTTTTTTCAAAATTTTCGGTCTTTTTTTATTTGTTGCGCAAAAAATAAAAACCACAGAGGTGATCAAATACCACCAAAAGAAAGCTCTATTTGTGGGAACAGAATGATAAAAAAATTGTTTGGGTACAGTGTTGTATGACCGCGCAATTGTCATTCAAATTGCGTCAGCGCTGAAAGCTGAAAATTGGCCTGGGTGGGAAGGTGTCTAAGTGGCTGGTATTGAAGTGGTTAAAAACTCAACAGTCTCATATCCTCCATCATACTGCATATTGCAGTATTAAGATATTTTGTGTATCAATCTTGTCCACTTTTCTATGTAATATTCCTTTTACCATTTCAAGTCTATGTTCTCCTTAAATGTCCTATATTTTTTAGCAGCTTTAAGGTTTTCTTCTAGTAAAATTCAGCCAGATGGATGTTATCCTCACTGATCAAAAGAAAGCCATTGATCATGTGAACACAAAATCTGTAGAGCTCATTGGAAATATACAGGGTGCAAGAAAATCTTATAGACATTATCAGGACAGGAAACAAATAGTGACAGCACAGTACAAGCACAGGAAGGAATGGCAAGATTGTTAAAAGCAAGTATGCAAGAGAAAGCTTTGCCCTGTCACCTCTTGTATCCATCATATACATGTACTAAATCACAAAAGAAGCTAATCCCAAAGCAAAAGACCCACATGAGTTATTATTTGCAGACCATAAGAATAAGATTTGATTAGTCAGCAAAATCTGAAGGAGCATAAATGACCCTGAATGAATTGCAAATAAAAATATAAGGATAAGCATTGCCAAAACCAAAGTATTACAGGTCGGTCAAATCCCATAGAAGCAAGACATCAATATAGATGGCAGCTCATGGAAGCATATTCACCAAAGTAGAAAAGACAGATAAAAAGATGCCAGCTACCAATTCATAACTTTTTTTTCTTTACTCCCACTCTGTGTTATCAATATCATACAATGACACTCAACAACAATAATAAAGGAATAATAAACACATGAGGGGTACAGTCTCTCTAGTATGCTGTCCACAAAACAGAAAAACAGAGGAATAATATTGTTATAAATTTACTAAAACTGAAGCGTTTAGAATCTGGTGTGGCTATGCATGGTAGATAATCAGCTTCTAACTTCAGCTTGTTCAATTAAGCTTTGACAATAAAACCTTAAAGCTGATTGGTTTCTTTGCAGAGCTGTACCAGATTGTGTACGCTCCAGTTTTAGTAACTCTCACCCATTGGGTTATTATGTGTTGTGACTCCCATAAAAGGTTCTGGTAGGTAATGTTTTCGTATCCACACATCTACTGTATATGTAGTGATAAAACTCATTACCTCCAAGACAGTCTACATGAAAACGTTGGCACAAAACAAAAACATCTAAAAAAAAAAGATTACTTGAATACAATAAAGAGATTCAACAGAAACATTAGCTTATTTACCCATGTCAATTAGCAGCACAAGGGTATCAAAAGAGTATGTGCATCTGTATGTATTCAAAGGCAAAACTTTTTTTCCTTGTCAAAAGAAGTTTATTGAGTATACAATGTTATAAATATACATAAAGTAAGTTTACAAGGATCTATAAAGTAAGCTCATTGTTTTACAGTAGGGTTTATATAGGTAAATATCATGAAATTTCAAATATTAAACATTAGGTTCACGTAAACCTAAATTAAAGATATATATCATTTCCTTAGTTACTTTTGTAGGTATTTAAATGATTTATACCTACTATACATATTGTTTACAAGTAGAGTGTATATAGGTCAAATAAATTCTGATAATGAGCTTTAATCGTAAGGTGGAGAAAAGGAAAGAGAAAGAAGAAAAAGGGTTGAAAGGTAGAGGTATGGTCCACAAGGTTGTCCCGCTCGTCAGTTTATTATTCTTTTTAGTTCTCTTTGAAGCCTTAGAATGGGTGTCTCTGTAAGTCATTTAATCTGTTACCATGGCAACAGGACAGAGTCATTGAAGTTTGACAGGAACTGTTGTTTTATCCAAGGATGCCAAAGTTTTTCAAATTTTGGAATTTGATTTTGATCGATGGCTACCATCTTAGCATGGGACATTGTATTATTCATTCTGTGAATTGTTTCTGCTAGTACCAATGTAGGAGATTTCCATGCCTTGGCCACTGTTTGTTTTGCAGCCGTTATTAGTTGGATCATAAGTTTGAAATGAGAGAGTGTTAACCATTCCGGTTTTAGATTAAGTAAAGTTAAATATGGATCTGGTTGTATTATTTTTTTAAATATTTTAGATGCAATCACGAAGACTTCCTTCCAGAAGGTTTGGATTACTGGGCACGTCCACCATATGTGTAAATATGTGCCTATTTCTGGGCATCCTCGAAAACAAAGAGCTGAGGTATTAGGTGAATATTTTGCCACTCTAGCGGGTACAAGGTACCAGCGAGTTAGGGCTTTATAATTTGTCTCCAGTGCTAAGATGTTGGGTGAAGATGACTTAGATGTGAGCCATATGTTAGACCAGTCCGTGTCTTCTAAAGTTCGTCCCAGGTCCTCCTCCCACCTCTGAACGTAAGAGGGTCTATTAAGATTTGCTACTCCATATAATTGATTATAAAGTGATGAAATTGTACCTTTAGCAAATGGATCTTTTGTACAGATTGATTCAAAAATGGATAATTGGGATAATGGTGTATCCCCCTTTAGGAATGTCGTATAGAAATTTTTGATTTGGAGATATCTAAATATCTCAGAGTTTGGTAGATCATATTTTTCTCTAAGCGATGGGAATGAAAGGAATGATTTAGATGCTATGAAGTCATTTAGTGTCTGAATGCCTGATGTTGTCCAAGCTTTAAAAGAATTTGGGTAGATCCATGCCGGATAAAAGGCCGGATTTCTGATAAAAGAAAGGAGAGGATTGTGTGCAGATTGTAACTGATATTTGGTTTTTAGTTTATCCCAGAGAGATAAGAAGTGTTTAGTTATGGGATTATGAATTTTAAAGCGGTCTTTAGGATCAAGCCATAATAAATTTGATATTAATAGAGGGTCATTTTCTGAAGCCTCTATAAATACCCATAATGGGATTTCCTGTTTTGCATGGTATTTGGACAGACTGGCCAAATGTGCTGCTCTGTAGTAGTTAGTAAAATTAGGGTATCCCAGGCCTCCTTTATTTTTGGGAAGATGTAGTGTGTGTATAGGTATACGTGGTTTAGAAGAGCCCCATATAAACGAAGTTGCTCTATTTTGTACTATTCTCAAAAAATAGGAAGGAATTGGATTAGGGAGGACTCTGAATAGATAAAGCAATTTGGGTAGAATAGTCATTTTGATTGCATTAATCTTCCCTATCCAGGATAAAGGAAGTTGCGACCATTGTTTTATTAGATTTGTGATCTGTCTTAATACAGGAGGATAATTGGTTGAGAATAAGTCAGAATGAGATGCTGTTAAATGAATTCCAAGATATGGGATTGATTTTTCTGCTCATGTGAATGGGAGTGCAGCCCTAGCCGGGATCAATTCCATGTTTGTGAGTGAAATATTAAGCACTAGGCATTTCTTAGGATTAATCATAAGGCCGGATAGGGCTGCAAATCCATCAAGAGCTGGTATTAAGTTAGGACCAGAGACCTGTGGTGATGATAGAAAAAGTAATATATCGTCTGCAAATATACATAATTTGTGTGTAATACCTCCTACTTCAATGCCAGTTATAGTTTGGTTTGTTCTGATGTATTGGGCCATGGGTTCGAGTATAAGGGCAAATAATAAGGGAGATAATGGGCAACCCTGTAGGGTACCTCTTTCGATATTAAAGGCTTCAGATTTGTATCCAGCATATTTTATATAGGCTTTGGGTTTATTATATAGTGCTTTGATCTATGTTAAAAAGTGGGGTCCAAAACCCCATTTTTGTAATGAATATTGCATATATTGCCTGGATACTGTGTCAAATGCCCTCTTAATATCGAGAGGTAGAAAACATAAAGGGATTTTCCGTTTTTTAGCAATATGTGCCAATAACACTGCCCTGCGTATATTATCGCCTGCCTGTCTATTTGGCATGAAGCCTACTTGATCTCTATGTATTAATTTTCCTATAATGCTATTGAGGCGTTTTGCTATTATTTTTGCTAATAATTTAATATCGAGGTTTAACAGAGAGATAGGCCGATAATTCACACAGGAAGTATCATCAGAAAGGGGTTTTGGGATCATACAAACAATTGCCATTAGTGTTTCTTGCCGAAAAGAACGTCCATCTAGAAGTTTGTTAAAAGTTTCAGTGAGAATGGGAGAGAGTATTCCTGAGAATGTTTTATAGTATAAAGCCGAGTAGCCGTCTGGGCCTGGTCTTTTGTTAAGTTTTAGGTCTTTTATGGCGTTAGCAACTTCATCTATAGTTATAGGCTCATCCAAACTGCTTTTTTGATTCTGAGATAACTCAGGTAAGGTTATTTTTGAGAAGAAGGATTCAGCCTCTGTAGGATTAAATTCATTGTTTGTCTTGTATAAAGTTGCGAGATGTGAGTGAAATTTATGGACTATTTTAACTGGATTACAAGTGTAAACATTTTTTGATAATTTCAAACGTATTGGTTTGAAAGATTTGTTAGTTGAATTTAATGCCCGAGCCAAATATGTACCTGGTTTGTTTGTATTCATGTAGAAATTGTGTTTGGAGCATTTGAGGGATTTATCAACTGACTCAGTGAGAAATAGATCGTATTCCAATCTAGATTTTTCCAGATGAGATTTTGTACTCTGAGATGGATTATCTTGAAATGATATGTAGGCTGCATTAAAATTGAGTTCTAGTTTTTTTGCTAGATTTTTGCGTTCCCGTTTAAATAGTGCCATTTGTCTTTGTATTGTACCACGCAAGACAGGCTTATGAGCTTCCCACAGTGTTATTGGGGAGATGTCTGTTGTATTATTAATTGATATGTATTCCTTTAAAGCTTGTTCAATGGCCATCTGATGTAGTGGGTGTTTGAGCATTATGTCCGGTAAGTACCACGTTGGGTCATGCGCTTTTGGTATGGCTGAGGCTATAGTAGTGTATACTGCATTATGGTCAGACCACGGAATCGGAATTATATCTGATGCAATAATTTCTGGTATCATTCCTATTGTTAGAAAAATATGATCTATTCTGGTGAAGGTTTGATGAGGGTGCGAGAAATAAGTGAATTTCTTTTTCATTGGGTTACTACGAATCTACCAGATTGTATTTGGAAAGAAGTTGAGAAAAAGGTAATCTAGAGGTTATTTTGGATGGTGTAAAAGGTGATTTATCTAGAAATGGGAGGAGGACCTGGTTCGAATCCCCACACATTATCAATGTTCCTATTTTGTGTGTATTAATCACTTGTAATATATGTGAGAGGAATGGTGTAGGTTGTTTGTTAGGAGCGTAGTAGGAAATCACCGTGATTGCTGTATCCATTATATAACCCACGAGTATCAGGTATCTATACTTTGCTTGGTATAGGCAGAAGCCGTTGTAAATTTGTTGATAAAAAGGAGAAATATATTTTGGAGTAGAATCTTTGGTGAAGTGTGTTTCTTGGAGGCATACTATGTGAGCCTTCTTGTTATGGAAAGTACGGAAGGCTTTGGTCCTTTTTTGAGGGACATTTATTCCCTGAACATTCAGGGAAAGTATATTCAGTGGTGCCATGACAATAGATCAAATAGTTTTGACTTACTTTTTGTTATGCAGAGCTGACTGCGCAGATCAACCTGTGTGGACTGAAGAGATGAATAGATAGAAAAGAAACCAGTGAATTCTGGAGTAAAGAGTAAACAAAAAACATATGAGATTAGATGATACATTGTATAAATTATTTTTTGCAAGTAATCACAATTTACCCGTGAAAGAGAATAAATATCTCTCTCAGGGGAATAAGTGCCTTCGTCACACTCCCACATAATATGGTTGGGAGAATGAGGAGGGCTAATGGGGGTACACGGATCTTCCACTTACAGGAGAGAAGTGCTATGTCAAAAGACATCAAAATGATGTTTCATTAATTGGAGTGCAGAATATAGTTTTTGTTGAAATTATTTATTCCAGGGTGGTTGTATATGGTTAGTCTTGCCCTAGGCTAAATAATTCAGTTAGAAAGGTACTGTTAATAAGTTTGGTATTGATGAAGATAGTTTGAATTATTTTGGGATTTTAACCCTTTTAGAGTAAACAATTACATATTTTATTCATATGTAACTGTTTAGATATGTTAACTCATACAATTAAGGTTGTATTGCTTCAGATTAGAATAAACAAAAAACATAATTCTAGGAACTAGTTAGGTAATAATATATTTGTTTTAAGAAAAGAAAGAAAAAGCTTCCATTACTTCTGGATTATTGAACATATTTGTCCTAAAAAGTAATAAATCTATTGTTATTACCTGATAATATATAACTGAACAAGAATTTCCTTATTTCACTTATATATTCTAAGGTTATATGAATCAGAAGTAATAAGAAATATAACTGGAATGTAACATGATCCCACACAGTGTGTGACTATCAGAATGCAGTTACATTCAGTTATAAATATAGGTTTTTTATAGAGAACCATCTCTTAGTATAATAAATGAAGAGATATCAGGAATTAGGATGTCAGTCCATTGAATCTTCTTGGTCCATGAATGATGTGGCATAACGGCCTCTTTTGTGAGAATGATGATTCCCATTTTGTTCTGAAATTTTCTGGGTGCTGCCTGAAGGTGAAGATGATGCCATTCTTCTGCGTGTGGGGGTGTTGCTGCTTGTGGGTTCTGTCAGATTTAATTTTAAAAGGGTTTGTTGTAGTTCATCTGCTGATCTGCTTCTGTAAATTGTACCTTGGTAGTTAAATCTGACTGAAAAGGGGAAGCCCCATTGATACATAATGTTGTGGCGTTGCAGTTCCATTAGTTGGGGTTTCATGGATCGTCTTTTAGTAATAGTAAGTTGGGATAGGTCAGCAAAAATTTGATAATTGTGTCCTTGAAAATTAAGTTCCTTTTTTTCTCTTGCAGCAATTAGTATTTGTTCTTTCGTTCTGTAATAATGAAATTTTGTGATTATATCACGTGGGGGTCCATCTTTCTTTTTGGCTGTGAGGGCTCTGTGTACTCTGTCCAGTTCTAAACGTTCAATAGGAATATCTGGCTTTAGTTCTTGTAATAGAGCAGTAATAGTAGATTGCAGGTCTGTCACAGTTTCAGGTATTCCCCTTATGCGCAAGTTTGAACGTCTGGCTCTATTTTCGTAATCTTCGAGCTTAGTTTGAAGTATTAAATTCTCTTTTTTTAATTGTTCCAATTCTGTTATATTTACTTGGGTTGTAATTTCAATTTCATCCATTTTTATTTCTAGGGCTGCGGTGCGGTTTCCCAGCTCTCTTATTTCTTTGGTTAGGCTTTTTGTTATTTGGTCTGAGGTTTGTTTTAAAGCCTTATGAAGCATCTTTTCAAATTGTAATAATATTTCTGGGGATGCTGAGGAGGCTTGTGGAGAAGTTTGTGAGAGGATTTGTTCTGTATCTGACTCAAATGGAGAGTCTTGCTGTGACATTTTCTGTCTGTGAGAACGTCCTGATGCTGTATCTTGTGAGGTGACTGGAGCTGCTTTAGTTGCAGTGAGTGCCTGTGAGCTCTTTGTGAGGTGATTTTTATTTCTGCCACGGTTTCCTCCCAGTACCATATTTCCTGCCCAAACTTTCACAGTTTGTTCCCTGGGGCAAAAAGGTTCAAATGGATACCTTTTGAGCCTGCAGGCTCCGCTTTGTCCTTCTCTTCTCTCCTCAGCGGTGTGGAGCTCTAACAATGCATGTCTGCTCCGCTAGGCTCCGCCTCCTGCCCCCTTAGGCAAAACTTTTTGATAACATTATTAAATGAACATGGAAGGGTTATAACACCTGTCTGTTTTTCTATTACTGTATGTGGTCCCAATGGAGAGGTTTACCCTCAATATTTCTGTTGGGGACCATTGGGTTTTGTACAAAAAGTGGTGGGAAATGCTAACTTTTGAGCTGCCGATGGACCAGGAAGTGAGGAGAAATCTTCCCATGAGTAAATCTGTCCTGGTGACAACTGGAGACATAAACTCACTTTGGAAAGAGTTCTTATTTCCTGCTGGATTTCTCAGACAGATAATGAGGAGGATCTCCTGTCAGGACTCAATCAGAAACAAAAATGGATAGGGGCCTTAACCATTTCCTATGCTATCCAAAAACTAAAAAAAAAGGTCTGGGCTTTACATATAATTTAAAGGTAAGGCAGTCTCACACCTATATACTTTAATTAATGTTTGTTTTTTTGTTTTTTGCATATTACTGCATGCTTTTATTTGGATTCATTTTATGTGAAATATGTTTTTTTTTTGCTCATACAGTACATAATAAAAAGTGGAGGAGAAACCATAAAATGTACATGTTTTATATAAACACTTTTTTTTAAATTAATTAAATCCATGTGTTTTATTTTAAGAAATTTCTCAAATGTTCCTAAGCCCTTTGCAGTAAAAAAAGGTAAAGAGCAATGTGCAAAATGCTACCGACCAATCAGAAATTTCATTAGTCTGCCTAAACGGCTGCAGAAAGACATTTGGTTAAGAGACAAGGCACATTGATGCTTTCACACTTTTAACTAAATGCTGCATTTGAATATTGGTGAAGGAGCATAATAAACTATTATGTTCATATTTTTAAAATATGCTTTTAAATATTAATGTTCCCTAATTCTTTGCTCATCATTTAGATATCCATATATTTTTTCTGATGAAGCTGAAAAGAGATTTGGCTTAGAAATACACATTCAGGATTATGTCCTGCTGCCTAGTCATTAAAATATAGCATGAATATAACAGCAACATAATAGCATTTTTTACTATTCTAATATTTTCTTATTAGTACTCCTTTCTGTCCTTCAATAAAAAGTCAGAATCTGCATTTAGATTAGGATATTCACAAGAAGTACCAGTGCTTATTTTCCATAATTTGTCTCACTTAACGGGAACAGAAATAAAATGCAGATTTACATTTAGTTAGTTCTCATATGGCTAGCATTGATGTTGTACTTATGAATGAATTACATTATACAACAATCATCCAGAAAGTGTCTGTAAATGATTATGCTAAATCAAATATTAATATGTTTATTTTAACATAAATAAATAAATATTATATAAATGCAAAGTGTCAGCATTATTTTTTTTGTTTAACTATTGAGCTAGGTCAAAGCTACTGTATGATCTTTCATGAAAGCAAATGGTCAGAAAATGTTATTTCAAGTCAGAAATGGAAAGAACCTGAGCAATTAGTCTTATATTATTAGAATTCTACAGACTTATCTCTGAAATATTTATGTTTAACAGATTATTCATATAGAGTCAAAAGTAAAGCCACGTACACACAATCAGATTTTCTGATGGGAATTGTGTGATGACAGGCTGTTGGCGGAAAATCCAACCGTTTGTATGCTGCATCGGACAATTGTTGTTGGATATTCCGCAGACAAATGTTGGATGGCAGGCTTTAAAATTTTCTGCGGACAAATGTCTGTTGTCAGGTTTTCCGAGCGTGTGTACACAAGTCCGTCGGACAAAAGTCCAAAGTACAAACACGCATGCTTAGAAGCAAGGACGAGGTGGAAGCTGTCGGTCTTGTAAACTAGCATTCGTAATGGAGAATTAACATTTTTGATGTGGCAAATTATGAAATCTCGAAATGCAGTGCACATTCTCTTCTTCTTTATTAATGGGATAATAATGAAGCTGCTTTGCTGGTGATACTGAATAAGTTATGGCAAATGTATTTTAAAAGGCTTTTATTTTCTAGTGATATCAAGAATAATATTATTATGCTTTTTTTGGGGGGGGCAAGTTACCACAACACCATTATCCCGTAGTTTTTAAGATCAAGGATACAACAATGTTGGTGTTCCTTGTCAATTTTACATTGTATTTATTTAAATGCAACTGCCTACTTCCAAACTGTCATTTGAAGCAAAACACATAGCCAAGTGTTATTCTACACATTTTTTTATTGTGCATTAAAAACAGATAACAAATAAAATTAGATATGCTATCTGCCAATAGAAATTAACCAAAAAGTGCCTTCTATGAATCCAAAAATATAGAAAATATACCAAATCATATCATTATTCAACCAAAAAATAAAATAAAAGCCCCATGCATGTGTCCTGCTTCTTAATATAGGGGGTCAACAATGCCAAGAGTTGGCAAAAGCAGGGGTCCGTCATCTGGAGATAATTCCAAAAATCATCCGGATTATTCTCCTGGAGCTCCCGCAGCAAAGGCATATGAAATAATTGTTCATGATTAATAAAGCAACCAATTTTTGGTTCAAGAAATCCTCCTCCCCCTGTTCCTGTACTGGACTTGGGTCAAAGCAAAAACTCCAAGGCCAATAATAAATAACACGTTATCTCCTCTGATTCCGCAACATATCTGGATGACGAACAGCTGTTCAGAAACAAACTAAAAGCATGAAATGAAAAGAGCAAACTGAAAAGCGCTAAATGAAAAGCACAAAATTAAAAGCACGAATCAACACTCACCAAACTTCTACTAAAATAAAATTAGCAGAAGGAGCCCAAAGGGTGGCGCTAAAGAGCTGAAAAACCACGTAGTACGTCACTACGTTCGTGTTTGTTGGCCAACAATTCCTTGCCGTTTGTATGCAAGACAAAATCCAGGTACACACCTTTGGACAAAAGTCCAAGGTTTTGTCTGCGGAAAATCCGATCGTGTGTACACGGCTTTAGAGGCACCCTGAGGTCTGATGCATGCTGCCCTGTTATTACTGTATTTTAGCTCCTAAGTTACCACCACAGTATCAAAAACAAAACCATGTAGTTGTTTACATTCCTCTTATCTAAAAGGTGACCACAATATCACCTCAAGTACAGAACAATGCAGATAATAACACCACATTTTTCTTATTACTTGGAGGGGTGTTATATTTACCCATGCCAATCAATTTGCAATAGTTGAGCACCACACTCTATTGGAGTCAATTATATGAAGCCTTCACATTTTCAAGGAGGATTCACCATCTCTATACACTTCTCCTGTATTAAAGTCCACAAACAAACAAACAAACATAATCTTACATAGATCACCCTTGCCAGCCTCATGGAACAGAACACTTTATTGATTCCCCACAAAAAATAAACTTTACATGAAGTCAGTTAAGCTGACCTGCATAAGCTCCTGCCTTAATTTATAGACTTAAATAAAGAAGAGTTTTATTGTTACTAAAGATCCCAGAAATGGTGAGTTTTATTTGAGAACGCAAATGCTTCAAGTGACTGTGGCAGCAAATGTATTTAATTGTTAACTAGAGGGCTCTGTTATATGAGGCTGGTATGGACATTCAGAAGAAAGTTTGCATTTTCATCATGTTGTCAGTCAGCAGGCAAAGAAACAACAGTCAGAATTTAGGTAACCCCTTACCTTCAATTCCCAAAGCTCAGGGCTCCTTCACACTAGCCCGCACGTGTTATGCACTATATGTACATACTTGTGTGTGCTGTAAAGGGAGGTATGATGATTTGTTACAACACATTGCACTGTTTACTTTTTTCCTTTCTTTAATTTTATTGAAATGCCACCTGATATGATTACTTATAACTTACATATTGAGATTCTTGTAGAAGCCTAATCATGACTAGTTTTCTTTAATTGATAGTATGTTAAAAAGTTTTAGTTTTAATGATAGCTCATTTTAAAACACCACATGCAACATATAGTAGCAAAAAATATATGTACTTGCTAATCACTGCAAATTATTTATATCATGAAATGGTTTGATAAGATGGGAATTAAAGTAGAGTGCCAGGATAAAACCTGTACCCAGTAGAAGAAAGATGCATATATACATATATACATTCTGGTCCGGTCACATAACCTCCTCTGTGTCAGCCAGTGCCGACTACAGAAGAGAGCAAAGAACACTCCAACAACAGCCTGAGCAGTGACATCACCCATAGGCTTACTATGGCCATCCTTTGCTGGTGCTTTTTTCTCTCCCCTACAACTGAATCAGCTAACATAAAGGAGCCAGATCATGTGACTGGACCAAAACAGCCTAAGAATTGGTAAGTATATGCATTTTTCTTCCACAGGGTAGTAATATATGTGTTAGAAGGGGGGGTGGGAGTGGTTTTTAAGATTGAACAGTTTTATCCTGGAATTTAACTTTAACCACTTGACATCTGGCCATAGCTGAATGACAGCTACAGCGCGGATCTCAATTCCCGGGAGGCCGTCATAAGACAGCCTCCCCTTTCCTCGCTCCCCGTGCGCGCTTACGAGCGTGCATCGGGGAAATTCTGTGTTGACCGTGTCCCTTGGACACAGCCAATCACAGATTGCTGTAAATGGCCAATTACAGAGGCCATTTACAGCGCGATCATGATGGCCAATGAGCGATGATCTCAAATGTAAACATATGAGATCATCTCTCATTGCCGGCTCTCTCTCCTCACACAGAGACAGCGTGTGAGGAGAGAGAGAATCTGACAGAGATCTGTGAGTTACAAAAAATAGTTTTTACAGTGCCTACAGTGACCCATTAGTACAGTGCCCATCAGTACAGTGCCCCATCAGTACAGTGCCCATCAGTACAGAGCCCCATCAGTACAGTGCCCACCTGTGCCAAGCGGTGCCCACCTGTGCCAATCGGTGCCCACCTGTCTGCCATCGGTGATCAGTGTCCATTTGCACATCTTCACAATCAGTGCCCACCTGTGCCACCTCATCAGTGCCCACCTGTGCCACCTCATCAGTGCCCACCTGTGCCAATCAGTGCCCATCTGTGCTGCCTCAGTGCACATCTGTGCAATCAATCAGTGCACATCTGTGCCACCTCATCAGTGCCCATCTGTGCCACCTCATCAGTGCCCATCTGTGCAGCTCCATCTGTGCTGCCCCATCTGTGCTGCCTCATCAGTGCCCAGCTGTGCCACCTCATCTGTGCCACCTCATCAGTGCACATCTGTGCCATCTCAGTGCACATCTGTTCCGCCTCAGTGCCCACCTGTGCCACCTCATCAGTGCCCACCTGTGCCACCTCATCAGTGAGCACCTGTGCCACCTCATCAGTGCCCACCTGTGCCAATCAGTGCACATCTGTTCCACCTCATCAGTGCACATCTGTTCCACCTTATCAGTGCCCACCTGTGCCACCTCATCAGTGCCCACCTGTGCCAATCGGTGCCCATCTGTGCCGCCTCATCAGTGCACATCTGTTCCACCTCATTAGTGCCCACCTGTGCCACCTCATCAGTGCCCACCTGTTCCACCTCATCAGTGCACATCTGTTCCACCTCATCAGTGCCCCTCTGTGCCACCTCAGTGCCCATCTGTGCTCGTCAGTGCCGCCTCATCAGTGCCCATCAGTGCAGGCTTAGCACACACCTGTGTAGTCGCATCATCACCAGCAACCATGTCCAAAAGAGGCTTTTCCGCCGAGGAGGCGTACCAAATACTTTCCCAGACCGACGAGAGCAATGGGGAGCTCTCTTTTTCAGATTCCCTTTCAGACTCCGATTCTGAGTCAGACATAAATTATGAGCCAGTCCTCAGTAGTGGAACACTGAGTGACTCAGAGGAGGAATATATTTGGCCCACCAAACAAAGGCGTTCTGGTGAGGAGGTAGTGGCATCCACCAGCACCACAGTGCCATCCACCAGCACTGCAGCGCCATACTGCAGTACCTCGGCAAGAAAGGCCAAGGACCCATGCCAGCCTTCCCTATGCCCTGCAGAACCCCTTGTGGCTTCCTCCTAATTCAGGAGAAGCCAACATCCCCCCTTTCACTGCCCAGCCAGGAGTCCAGGTGGACACAGAGAATTTTTCACCAATAAATTTTTTTTATTTAATTTTTACCGAGGACATGCTATCAAATATTGTGGCCCAGTGCAACCTTTATGCACAGCAATTTATTTTAAACAATCCAACGTCCTACTATGCCTGTCCCTACGAGTGGAGAGACCTAACGGTGGAGGAGTTGAAGGGTTTTTTAGGCCTCACATTTAATATGGGACTCACCAAAAAAAACACTTTGATGTCCTACTGGTCAACCCACCCCATCCACCACATGCCAATATTCTCCAAGGCAATGCCCAGAAACAGATACCTCATGATAATGAGGTTCCTTCATTTCAATGACAATACCCAGTACCCTCCCCGAAATGACCCAAATTATGACAGGCTTTTCAAAATTCGGCCACTTCTAAATTATTTTTCTGAAGTATTCCCCCAGCTGTTTACCCCGGACCAAAACATATGTGTGGATGAGTCCCTTGTTAAATTTAGTGGCAGGCTTAAAATAAAACAATTTATTCCCAGTAAAAGGACCCACTATGGGGTGAAGGTACACAAATTATGTGACCGAGTCACAGGGTACATATATGCAACCCCCTAATTGCCAAGACTACTTGGGATCAAGCGGGAAAATTGTTTGGGACCTCATATACCCCCTACTGGTAAAAGGCTACAATTTATACGTAGACAACTTCTACACATCTCTGCCCCATTCCACAACCTTCACCAGAAGAACACGCCAGCATGTGGCACCGTAAAAAAGAACCGAAAGGGCTTTCCTCAAAGTCTTGTTAATAAGAAATTGAAAAAATGAGAAACGGCAAGTCTACGAAACAATGAGATTTTGGCAGTGGAGTGGAGGGACAAAAGAGATGTCTACATGTTGTCTTCAATCCACAATAATACCTTCATGGAAATCCCCAGAAGAAATGGCCCCATACAAAAACCTAAATGCATCTATGATCATAATGTGTTTATGGGGGGAGTCGACTTGAATGACCAGATGCTGGAACCATACCTTGCCACAAGACGGACATACCATTGGTATAAAAAAGTCGCAATTTATTTTTTTCATTTGGCCATATACAATTCATATGTAATTTACCGTAACTCCACCCAAAACCCCAAACGCTTCCTTGGCTACCAGGAGGAAGTTTTCACTGCCCTTACATTCCCGAACGGCCCACCAGAAAATATCCGATCAGATGTTCTAAGTCGACTCTCCGAACGCCACTTTCCCAATAAAATCCCTCCCAAACCAACAGGCCAACGACGGCAAAAAAAATGTAAGGTGTGTACAAGAGCAGGATTCAGAAGAGACACATCTTTTTATTGTGCACAATGTCCTTCCGAACCAGGCCTCTGCATAGGTGAATGTTTTCGCCGTTACCATACTTCAGTAAATTATTAGTGAAGTATGGTAAACATAAGCCTCAGTTCCTGCAATTTACCCTCACACCCCTTATGCCACTGCCTGCTCTGTAACTGGCCCTGGCTTGTTATTCGACCACGCTCCTGTCTGCCGATTCTGTACATACCTCTGCCTGATTTGGAACTGACCTTGGACTGTTATTCGACCATGTTTCAGCCTAACGATTCTGTACACACCTCTGCCTGATCTGGAACTGACCTTGGACTGTTTGACCATGTTTTTGCCTGCCTCATGGACTGATCTTATAGCCTGATACTGGACTAGTGGGATTCAACACAGGGGTCTCACATATGTGAGGGGCTCCAGAATTGTTTTTCTGGATGAAGAAAACTATTTATTTTGTTTTCTCAATCCTAGATTAGGGTCTGGAGACTCAGAGGCTTCAAAGAGATTTGGGTGGGAGAAACCTCTACCCCGTCCCCATTCTGTCCTGAATGAGGCCCTACTTCTGCCTGTAGGACTTACTGCTGTCATGCCTCTGCCTGTCGCACTGACCACACCACATGGACCTGCCTACTACCAGGACCAATATTTTTGGCACTGCTGACAATATCTCTGCCTGCACTGACCCTGGACTTTATATGGACAGTAACCCTGCCTGCTGCCCAGACAATTGTGTTCGCTGTTGCTGACCAAGTCCCTGCCTGCTGCCTGGACCAGTGCTATCCTCCTGTGTACAACTGCGCTACTACAACCACAGGTAATCTTTTGTTTAGGCTTTGCTCAGCATAATGTATTTTGAGGTGTAATTCTTGGTATGTGCATGCTATGTGTCCTTGGAACACCTGACGGTGTTCCTTGCATGTTGGATCTCTGTATGTGGCCAGGCTGTGTAGAAGTCTCACATATGTGGTATTGCCATACTCAGGAGGAGTAGTAGAATGTATTTTGGGGTGTCATTTTTGCTATCTAAATGCTATGTGTTGGAGATATCTTATAAATGGACAACTTTGTGTAAAAAAAAATTGGTTTCATTTTTTTCCACATTTTCCAAAAACTTCTGGAAAAAAATGAACAGTTCAAAAGACTCATTATTCATAGATTATATGTTGGGGTGTTAGCTTTCCAAAATGGGGTCGTTTTGTGGGTGTTTCCATTGTCCTGGTGCTCCAGGGCCATCAAAAGTGTAATAGGTGGTTGAGAAATGTGATGTGTAATTTATGCTCCTAGAACACCTGATGGTGCTCCCTGCATGTTGGGCCTCTGTATGCGGCCAGGCAGTGAAAAATTCACACACATGTGGTATCGTAATAATCAGGAGGAGGAGCAGAATGTATTTTGGGGTGTCATTTTTGCTATCTAAATGCTATGTGTTGGAAATATTTTATAAACGGACAACTTTGTGTAAAAAGAAATGCGTTTTCATTTTTTTCCCACATTTTCCAAAAACTTCTGGAAAAAAATGAACAGTTAAAAAGACTCATTATGCCTCATAGATTATACGTTGGGGTGTTAGCTTTCCAAAATGGGGTCATTTTGTGGGTGTTTCCATTGTCCTGGTGCTCCAGGGCCTTCAAAAGTGTAATAGGTGGTTGAGAAATGTGATGTGTAATTTATGCTCCTAGAACACCTGGTGGTGCTCCCTGCATGTTGGGCCTCTGTATGTGGCCAGGCAGTGAAAAAGTCCCACACATGTGGTATTTCTATACTCAGGAGGAGTAGCAGAATGTATTTTGGGGTGAAATTTGTGGTATACACATGCCATGTGAGAGAAATAAGCTATTACAATGACAATTTTGTGTGGGGGGGGATCTCAATTTTGCAAAGAATTGTGGGAAAAAATTAAAACTTCAAATAACTCACCATGCCTCTAACTAAATACCTTGAAATGTCTACTTTCCAAAAAGAGATTATTTTTTATTGGGGGGGGGGCATTTGTACTTTCCTGGCTTGTTAGGGTGTCAAGAAATGAGATAGGCCACCAGTACATCAGATGTGATTTTTTATGATTTGCACCATAGCTTGTAGACTCTATAAATTTCACACAGATCAAATAATTTCCACTAATGTTTGGTTATTTTTACCAAAGATATGTAGCATTATAAATTGTGGCCAAAATTTATGAAGAAAAATTACTAATTTGCAAAATTTTATCACAGAAATTAAGAAAAATTTGTTTTTTTCAAAAGTTTCAAGGGACAAAAAAACAAAAAAAATCATTTGGGTACAGTGTTGCATGACTGAGTAATTGTCATTCAAAGTGTGAGAGCACTGCAAGCTGAAAATTGGTCTGGATAGGAGGGGGGTTTAAGTGCCCAGTAAGCAAGTGGTTAAATATCACAGCAGGGGTACCACATGGTATATAATAAAACATTATAACATTATATATATATTTGTCCCCTCAAACCAACTCAACACACAGCCATTAATATCTAAACCGCTGGCAACAAAAGTGAGTACACCCCTAAGAGAAAATGTCCAAATTGGGCACAAAGTGTCAATATTTTGTGTGGCCACACAATTTCCAGGACTACCTTAACCCTCTTGGGCATGGAGTTCACCAGAGCTTCACAGGTTTCCATTGGAGTCCTCTTCCACTCCTCCATAACGACATCACGGAGCTGGTGGATTTTAGAGACCTTGTGCTCCTCCATCTTACATTTAAGATGCCCCACAGATGCTCAATAGGGTTTAGGTCTGGAGACATGCTTGGCCAGTCCATCACCTTTACCCTCAGCTTCATAAGCAAGGCAGTGGTCATCTTGGAGGTGTGTTTGGGGTCGTTATCATGTTGGAATACTGCCCTGCAGCCCAGTCTCTGAAGGGAGGGGATCATGCTCTGCTGTCACAGTACATGTTGGCATTCATGGTTCCCTCAATGAACTGTAGCTCCCTAGTGCTGGCAGCACTCATGCAGCCCCAAACCATGACACTCCTACCATTATGCTTGACTGTGGGCAAGACACACTTGTCTTTGTACTCCTCACCCAGTTGCTGCCACACACGCTTGACCACCATCTGAACCAAATAAGTTTATCTTGGTCTCATCGGACCATAGGTCATAGTTCCAGTAATCCATGTCCTTAGTCTGCTTTTCTTCAGCAAACTGTTTGCGGGCTTTCTTGTGCATCATCTTTAGAAGAAGCTTCCTTCTGGGATGACAGCCATGCAGACCAATTTGATGCAGTGAGCAGCGTATGGTCTGAGCACTGACAGGCTGACCCTCCAGCCCTTCAACCTCTGCAGCAATGCTGGCAGCACTCTTACATATATTTCCCAAAGACAACCTCTGGATATGACGCTGAGCACGTGCACTCAACTTCTTTGGTCAATCATGGTGAAGCCTGTTCTAAGTGGAACCTGTCCTGTTAAATTGCTATATGGTCTTGGCCACCATGCTGCAGCTCAGTTTCAGGGTCTTGGAAATCTTCTTATAGCCTAGGCCATGTTCCTGTAGAGCAACATATCTTTTTTCAGATCCTCAGAAAGTTCTTTGCTATGAGGTGCCATGTTGAACTTCCAGTGACCAGTATGAGAGAGTGAGAGCGATAACACCAAATTTACACACCTGAGACCATGTAACAGTAACGAGTCACATGACACCGGGGAGGGAAAATTGCTAATTGGGCCCAATTTGGACATTTTCACTTAGGGGTGTACTCACTTTTGTTTCCAGTGGTTGAGTTATTTTTAGGGGACAGCAAATTTACATTGTTATACAAGCTGTACACTCACTATTTTACATTGCAGCAAAGTTTAATTTCTTCAGTGTGGTCACATGAAAAGATATAATAAAATATTTACAAAAATGTGAGGGATGTACTCCCTTTTGTGAGATACTGTACTGTATATGTATTTCTAAACATCATTAAAGCATTTTAATTTTTAGTATCCGAAAAACAAGGACAGTGTTGGAAGGACATCAAACATGTCAATGGATTAGTTCTGGACATGCTAACATATTGCAGTGTACAGAAATAAGAACAGTAATGCCGCATACACACGAGCAGACTTTATGGCAGACTTTGTCTGGCGGACTTTTAGACGGACTTTCCAAATGAACGGACTTACCTACACATGATCAACCAAAGTCCGATGGATTCATACGTGATGACGTACGACCGGACTAAAACAAGGAAGTTCATAGCCAGTAGCCAATAGCTGCCCTAGCATCGTTTTTTGTCCGTCAGACTAGCATACAGACGAGCGGACTTTTCGAACGGGACTCAAGTCCGTCGGACAGATTTGAAACATGTTTCAAATCTAAGTCCGTCAAACTTTTGAGAAAACAAAGTCTTCTGGAGCCCACACACGAATTGTCTGATGAAATCCGGTACGCCGGACCAAGTATGCTGTAAAGTCCAATCGTGTGTATGTGGCAATATAGTGTGAAACTAAATGGAAAAACATATTCAATCAACAACACACTGGCTGTGCTTAACAAGTCACATTTGGGAATTTAAAACTGAAATATGCCATAGGACAGATCATAATTTAAAGATGCAAAACAAAATTGGCAAAAGCATAATTCTTCAATAAATGTAGAATATAAAAAATAGGAGGAGAAGAAAGTGTTTTTTCTCTCGGTTTGTCCAAGCTAGAGCCATTGATCTCTGCAGACAACATTTTTTTTAACAAGCTCCTATGACTAGAAAGGTAAACATGAAAAAAATCTAGTATATCTTTTCCTGCTGGCTACAATTGCAACCGGGAGATTTTCATATGCCAAACTTAATTTTTACCTGACAAAAAAGCATAATGAACATATATAGAAAACCAAAATACAAAACCTTAAATTAATAAGCCATCCCGCACAGATACCTGAAGGAACCATTAAAGGGAAAAGGAAGAAGGGAAAAAAAAGTACCACATCTATTAAAAAGCTATTTTATACTGTATACAATAGCAATATAATATAATATATAAGATAGCGGCAAAAATCTAAAGTACTGTGTAAAGAAAGACATCTGTATGATTACACACTTTCTTAATTGTAAAGCTATTATATATAATGACATAATCCAGTTCATTGTCCATGGTAGTTTGTGTATTTATTTTAGTTATGGTATAGACTATGTCACCATGAAAGGGAACCTCCATGTCTACAATGTTTGTTCTTTGAAGGTGTTTTTTCTCATGTGCTAGGTAAAAAAGTAATATTTGTTTTCCATCTTTAAGTTGCTATCCTCAGCATCTGATTGATGAATGTTTTTGTTTGCTGTTCACCATCTTTAATAGGTTTTCAAGGTAATGTTGACTGATGGTTTTAAATTAGATTCTTTAAATTATTTTACATCCCAGAACCTCTCTGTGTGCTTCAACAGATACATCAGTACTCTATTTATGCCCAAAAATGTCAGATTGATTATCACAGTTAATGGACTAGCTTGATGTGACCTTGCCTGAACTTTTACTGGCCTGACCTTTATAACATTTCGGACCTCAAATCTGATGAGCATTTTGGTTGATTCTCAGCTTCCTACCATTAACAATGACCCATGGCGACACACTCAAATAAGGCTATGCCTTATGGGCTTTACACCTTGGGGAACTTTGAGCATGTAATTGCTTAATCTCTTGCTGCTATCTGTTCTGGTCTAATTACACCTGGGACAGTATTTTCAGTTACTCTCCTAGCCTTCCCTTTTTGAGGCACAGTTGTGTAACTCAGAGACTCTAGTCCTGCCAGAAAATTTCAAGGGCAAAAATTGGCTAATATAGTCTCCACAGTCCTGACACTAGTGTTTGACTTGAAACTCTTGCAAAAAATGTTTTGCTTTTGTTGGAAATTCTTTTTTAAGTTCCAAAATGACAGTATGATGACATTTATCATGATAGTTTAGGATGTGCCATGTGTACTTTAAACATATTCCCATAAATATATTCATCCTGTTTTATCGTGGAAAGTATGCTACCTATGAAGAAACAATCAATTATGTGAAAATCAGCTGGGCAAGAAATGTCTATCTTTCTTAAATAAATGACTCACAGAAAGCTGGTGTTATGATAGAAACCTCAGGTTATAGTTGTTATAATCTTTAAATAAAGAAAAGTTTGTAAAGAAAGTTTTGTTAATATGATATACAATATAAAATAATGATTTCTACAGCTAGTTAAGTGCACACTCTCTGCAGCATATTTAAAGCAAATGGAATTTTTCCGAACAGTCACACTGTGTTTTGCTGCAGGCATGCAACTTCCTATCTAAAAGACAAATGTCCCTGTACACAGATTTGAAAAACTCACTTATTGACTCTTTCATCTTGTGTAAACAAATAATCAGTCCATCAACTCAGTAGGGGAGGGAGAATTGGGTTTCGAAGAGCTGCCAAGCTTTGAATTACTTGGATTTAAAACATTTTTTCTGCTAAATAATATTAGCTATAATTAGTAGTCAAGATTGCTGCTATAAGTAGTAATATTATATATATATAGTAGTAGTAGTAGTAGTAGTAGTATATATACTACTGTATTAGATTCAATGACCTTCTTCCAGAAGTATAGAGTTCCAAAGGTAAAAAAGCTATGGTGTTTCCAAATGAAGCTGATTAAAAGAGAGAAAAGTAATGATGTAAAAAAGAAACCAAATAATACCAATAACAAAATATTGCACACATAAAACTTTGGATTACATTGGGTTGGATTACATTTGATTAAAGTGGTTCTAAAGTCACAAGGCTTTTTAAATAAATGCATTACCTAAATTGTGCTGAAATTGCTCCCTAGAGCCCCCCTTTCTCTTACTTGAAACCGATCATTCCTGCAATGAGTACGAGCCCAGCAGCTCCAGCTGCTGCCTCGGGCCCTCATTGGATAGATTGATAGCAGTGAGAGCCAAAATGAGAAATAACAATAAAAATGAAAAATTCCTTTAAATATAGTACCTGGGGGTCCCCTTAGTCTGCCTGTAATGTGGCACATCTGTACCATGTATGGAGCCTGCTGCAGCAATAATGACATTTATAAAGCCAAAAAAAATACATTTTTTATTCAAACTTTCTTTATTTTATAAACAATGGCTTGGGGAGCCAGTCTGTATGATAAGGCCACATTTTAGCGCACTCAGAACAAGATTAAAGATTTTTTGGATAAATTCTGGTGTCTCTTCTGCAGACTTTGGATAGAAGTAACAGGTGTAGAAAAATTGGGCTTTGGGTGTTGGTGGTGCCTTCCCACCGTAACCTTATAGAGTACTCTTGATGAAAGTAAGAATTGGAAGTGCTGTCAAAAATTTTAATTTGATGCCCCGCTCAAACAGTTGCGGAAAAATTGGTCTTTGGGTGTCGAGGGTGCCTTCACACCATAACCCTATCGAGGTAGTCCTGATGAAAGCAGGAATTGGCTTTGCTGTAAAAAATTGCAATGATACACACCTGTCAAACAGGTGCAAAAAAATAACCCCATAGAGTGGTGGTTCTCAACTCCTGTCCTCAGGATCCACTAACAGGCCAGATTTTAAGTATTACCTTGGGGAGGTGCAGACTAGAATACTGCAATCACTGAGTAGCAAATGATATCAACTGTGATGTATTTCAGTTATCTTGCAAACCTGGCCTGTTAGTGGGCCCTGAGGACAGGAGTTGAGAACCACTGCTATAGAGGTTCTCTTCATGAAAGCAAGAATTGGCCTTACTGTCAGAAATTGCAATGGTATGCACCTGTCAAACAGGTACAGAAAAATTGATCTTTGGGTGTAGGTGGTACCTTCACACCATAACCCTATAGAGCAGGGGTGTCACACTTAATTTAATCATGGGTCGCATCACCAATATGGTTGCCCTAAAAAGGCCGGTTGTTTCTGTAAGACTATATAAATTTATCTACTCTTTATCATGTTAAATAATTGCCTCTGCATTCGATTATTACTGGTTTTAGTAATAACTTAAGACTAAGCTGTGAAGGGCAGGTGCAGACCGGCAAGGAGCCTACTTACACTCCTGTAGCAGATGATTTTATGGATGATGCTGATATCATCCATAAAAAAAACATTATTGGAGACTATTTAGACAGAAAGGGGTTCTGCCATGGTGTTCTGTCTGAGCAGTTCCAATAAAGTTTCTTGTGAATGATACCAGCGGTGGGCAACCCTCATTTTTAACTGGCAAAGATTTGTAATATTCTCAGAATAATTGTAAGCAGATGCCCAGGTCACCCCACCTCCCCTTACATCAGATGTCAAAATCTGCCCCACCATCAGAAGTCAAGAGTCCTCCACCCTGCCTTACATCACAGTGCACCCCCTTGTGCTGCTACCGGGAAGAACCTGGGGCTGGAGCTGAGAATCAGAAAGTGCAGGGTCTGGAAGAGGACCAGAGGAGAGATGGAGTCAGCTGCCTGAGTCTGCTGAATACTGAGACCAGGGTAGGCAGAGACAAGGGGGTGCTGTGGTTGCCACACAGTCTACTCCAGCAGGAACTCACACAGGTATTTGTTGATGGCCCTCAGCTGCATGTGAAGCCACTGCAGCGTTGCCAAAGTCGAGTTCCAGCTAGTGGGCATGTTCACCTGAAATGGCTACAGACTCTTCTGGCCTGCTTCAGCAAATCTTCCAACCCTGGGTACCTATTTAAAAAATGCTGTATCACCAAATTGAGGACATGTGCCAGGCATGGCACATGTGTCAACTTTCCCTGTCTAAGGGCAGACAAAAGGTTTGTGCCATTATCACACACCACCATTCCTGGCTCCAGCTGGCGTGGCATGTGCCACCTTTGGGCCTGCCCCTTCAGAGCTGAGAGAATCTCTGCTCTGGTGTGGCTCCTGTGCCCTAGACAGACCAGCTGAAGCACTGCATGGCACCTTTCAGCCTGACTCATTGAATAGCCCCTTGAATGCTTAGAGGGTACATGTAGTTCATGGGACATATCAGCAGAGGAGAGAATGGAGGATGAGAAAGGGGTGGAGCTGACAAATTCTGCATCATTATCTCTAGCTGTATGGCGACTTGGTGGCATAACAAACTGCAGCACTGAGCCCTGTCCTGCATCCTTCCGAGTTGCAAGCAGAGTTACCCAATGTGCTATGAATGAAATATATTGTCCTTGACCATGCTTGCTGGACCAAGTTTCAGCAATAATATGGACCTTGCAGCTGACTGCCTTGCCCAACGTTACCACAACAATAATATAATACAGAGCTAACAAAATCGTATCACAACAGGGTGGAACTGTGGATACGTCCATAATGGAAGGTGCCACGTCCTAACTGAGAGGTATTTTGGAATGGAAATGAGAATGCACTTCTTAGGCTCAGATACACACGTTTTAATAAAAACATATTATTTTATTACAAGAATGAAAAGACATAGACAAATATAATTACATAAAGCACATAATGCCTAAGAGGAATTAAAACAAAACCAAAACCACTACAACCACCATAACCTTATATTGGTAATAGGTGTGCGTCTATTGAAAGACGATATCTTGTGTCCATAAAGGCTCGGTGGAAGTGGATATGGTGTACAGTTGCTCTGCTCTATATGTTGCGCACCTCATCACTTTCTCAGGAGCTTTAGGCAAGTGTTAATTTACGAAATGCATACAGAAGTCATCTTCAAAGTAACTATGGAGAGTGTTGATCACGGGGAGTGAAAGGCAGCCAGCAAAGGGTAAAACGGACAGATGATATAGTGGGAAATAGTCAACTCCTGAGATTATCCAGAGGTGTAACTAAATACCAAGAATTGCTTCAAATGCACTGACAGCCAGCGAAGTCCATACTTAATGAATACCACTTGTTTATATATAAGAGTGAGTGACCCCGCTAATCCTGCTAAGGCAATACTTAAAAGAAAGCTCCACCGGGAACCTCCATCCTAACTCCTGCTGTTAACACATAACTACACACAATACACCATATCCACTTCCACCGAGCCTTTATGGACACAAGATATCGTCTTTCAGTAGACACACGCCTATTACAAATATTACGTTATTATGGTTGTAGTGGTTTTGGTTATGTTTTAATTCCTCTTGGGCATTATGTGCTTTATTTAATTATTTTTGTCTATGTCTTTTCATTTTTGTAATAAAATAATATGTTTTTAATAAAAATGTGTGTACCTGTGCCTAAAAAATCCCATTCTCCTTTCCATTGCAGGGAAACAAATAGCAACTGAGAACCTGCCATTCTATTACAGCACATTCTGCAAATTCACGGAAGGGGTCAGAATCCACCAGATGGTAAGGCAGGCAGTGTAGAGCCAGCAGCATTGACAAGCTTGAATTTAGATGCTGGCATGTGGGTGTCAGTGACTGTATTTTTTTTTCACTGCGGCAGATGGAGCAGAGAAATTTGCCTGCTGTAGTCTACAGCTGGTGGTGTGCTACTGGTAGATGTGCTGCAAGGACCTGGAGCACACTGTGCTATATCTTCATCCCTGTCAGTGGAGGATGCTGAGAGGTCATTAGGTATAGTTGGGGTAGAACACAAAGGTGAGGAGTCAGGAGGAGCAGAATTGCATCCCTTTTGTGGGGCTTTCAGGTGCTCTTGTCAATGGGCTGGAGTGGTGGGAGGTTAAATGCCTTGTAAAGCATGTGGTACTCAAATGGCTGATGTGTTTTTGCCATGCTTAATGTGCTTGAGGCAAAGTTTGCAAATAGCAACAGTGCGATCGGTTGCACATGTGCTAAAAAAGGCCCAAACAGCTTAGTTCTGGGAAGTGGGCTGGGAGATAACAGCTCCACAATCTGGTGGAATAGGATGGCTGCTCTCTACTCTTCCATGATGGCTGCCTCTTTGGGGGTGTGCATCACCCTCACTTTCTTCCTCTGCTCTATCCAGCACCCAAGTCACGTCAGTAACCCCATCATCATCATCATCCCCTCCATCCTCATTATCACTGAAGACAACTTTGCAATACAATGCAGCTGCAGGAACATGACTGCCGTTTCTGTTATACAATTTTGTAACTATGTACGTTTTCTTCTTCACTGATGGGCACTGATAAGGCAGGGCAGCAATGATGGGCACTGATTAGGTGGCACCAATGAGGCGGCACAGATGAGGTGGCACTGATGGGCACTGATGAGGAGGCACTGATATGCAGCACTGATGGGCACTGATAGGTGGCACTGATAGGAGGCACTGATGGGCACTGATAGGCAGCACCGATGGGCACTGACGGGTGGCAATGATGGGCACTGATGGGTGGCAATGATGGGCACTGATGGGTGGCACTGATGGACAATGATCAGCACTGATGGGCGGCACTGATAGATGGTACTGACAGGCAGCACTGATGAGGAAGCACTGGACAGGCATTACTGATGGGCACTGACTGGCATTACTAATGGGCACTAATTGGCATCCTTTATTTGCACTGATTGGCATAAAATGCGGGTACAGATGGTACAGATGGGCACTGATTGGCATCACATGTGAGAATAGGAGGGCATCACAGGTGGGGCACTGATGGGCATCACTGGCAGGCACTGGTGGGTGTTGCTGTTGTATTGCACTGATTATCAATGCGCTGGATATCAGTGCAGACCCCCCTGTCAGGAGAGCTGCTGATCGGCTCTCCTCTACCCGTGTCTTGTCAGCGCGAATGAAGGAAAGCCGATTAATGGCACTTCCTGGTTACTATGTGATCAGTTGTGATTGAGAAACAGTTGATCACGTGGTAAAGAGCCTACATCAGAGGCTCCTTACCTAGATCAGAGATGCGGTATATCGGATTGACACACACCGCATCACGCTAGCCACGTTGCACACCCCGGGGGAGTGCACGAGTGACTTATCCTGCTGGACATCATATGATGCCCAGTCAGGATAATAGAACCACCATGAAGCTGTCATTTTACATACGGTGGGCGGGAAATGATTACCCTGAGTACTTACCACACAGACACACTCCACTGACACACTACAATATACTGCAGTAAAACTGCACTGACACACTGAAATATACTGCGTTAAACGTGCAGTATCTCACCTAAATATACTGTGTTAAATATACTGTAACGCATGGATATATACTGCATTAACCACTTGGTGTCCGCGCTATAGCCAAATGACGGCCACATCAAGGACCTGAATTTCCGGGAGGCTGTCAATAGGCGCCCTCTTCTTTGCACGCTCCCCGTGTGCCCCTTGCAGGGCGCGTGCGGCACGCGCTGTGATCACCGAGTCACTGAGACTGGGGTGATCACAGATCCGAGTGAGGGGCCAATGACAGCTGATCACGTGATGTAAACAAAAGCCCGGTAAACGTTTTTTTTTCTCCTCACGCTGACAGAGTGAGGAGAAAAAAAAGCCGATCACCGGCTTATGTGCAAGGGACATTGGTCCCGAAAAGGAAGAGGCAATTCTGCCTCATCTGTGCCAATCAGTACCCCCTGCCAGTGCCATCTGACATTGCCACCTTCCAGTGCCCACCAGTGCCACCTATTAATGCCCATGAGTGCCAGCTATCAATGCCCACAAGTGCCACCTATCAATGCCCACCAATGGTGCCAATCATTGCCTCATCAGTGCCACCTAGCAGTGCCGCCTGTCAGTGTAACCTACCAGTGCTGATCAGTGCCCATTATTGCCACCCATCAGTGCACATCACTGCCTCCCATCAGTGCCCATCACTGCCACCTATCAGTGCCCATCACTGCCACCTATCAGTGCCAGCTATCAGTGCCACCTATTAGTGCCACTTTTCGGTGCCCTCCAGTGCCACCTATCAATGCCCTTCAGTGCCACTCATCGGTGCCACCTCTCAGTGTCACCTCTCAGTGCACACCAATCCCGCCTATCAGTGCCCACCAGTGCCACCTATCAGTGTCCACCAGTGCTGCCTTACCATTGCCCATCAATACAGCCCAACGGTGCCCATCAGTGCAGCCCATCAGTGCTCATCAGTGCAGCCTATCAGTGCCAATCAGTGCAGCCTCATCAGCGTACATCAATGAAGGAGAAAAATTACCTGTTTGCAAAATTTTATAACAAAATATAAAAAAATGTAAATTTTTTTTTTTAAATTCAGCCTTTTTAAATTTTTTTAACAACTAATACAAACCGCAGAGGTGATCAAATACCACCAAAAGAAAGCTCTATTTCTGGGAAAAAAATGATAACAAATTTCATTTGTGTACAGTGTTGTATGACCGCGCAATTGTCATTCAAAGTACATGAGCGTTGAAAGCTGAAAATTGGTCTGGGCAGGAGGGGGGTTTAAGTGCCCAGTAAGCAAGTGGTTAAACACGCAGTAATGCGCTGAGATATACTGTTTTAAACATGCAGTAACGCACTAACATTAAATGTGCAGTAACGCACTCAAATATACTGTGTTAAAGGTGCAGTAATGCGCAGATATATACCGCGTTAATCATGCAGTAACTCACTTAAATATGGAAAAAGTGTCAGAAATTGCGCTAAGACAAATATAATAAATTAGGTTTGAGAGGCCTTATATCCAAAAATGTGACCCCTCAGAAGCTGCAATTCTCATGTAAACATTATTACAAGAAGGAAAATCTGGAAAAATAGAATCGCGCTAATCTTAAATTGTTAACCAAAAATCAAAACTGATCTCATAAGTGCATCTAATAGTGAAAATCATAGAGATTCATTGAAGTCAAAACTATTCCCAAAAAAAATGTGCATATGCACATTAATGATTAAACCAAGCATTGATGAATCCGTGGTTAATGAATTGAAAAAATATTATACATCAATATAAAAATATATAAATTATGTGTCCATAATACATTCAGATAGTGACTGTGGAAAAAAAATCTGGTGAACGAATAAATATAAAAAATAGAATAATGAGAAAAGAGCAAAAGACCACCCGTGCAAAAATAAAATAAAAAGTCCATATAAGGCAGGCAAGACTTCCTCAAAAGCGTTGATTGAGAATTGTGTTGAATCCACCACCAAATCAGCAGAAATGAACTCTTACCAGAGTTCCATGACCCCCCATAACAGAGGATCAGGGAATGCGTATGAGGAAACACTGTATGGCTCCAAGAACGTCAAGCACAATCACAGATGCCGGGCAGTCCCCTCCCAACCAATCAGATCATCATGGAGATCCCACGGTGCATAAAAAATATATATATAAACTCCATAGTGTAAACCTGATATTTATTCAATACATTTAAAACAAAAAAATACACTTGCAGTGTTGCAGATAAAAGAGAGCCTGAAGTCTGCTGTGCTGGCTGGAGCACAACGTCACCTCGTACTCCATTCGTATACCCAGAGGACGGGTTGTCTGCTTGTGCTCCGGCCGGCACAGCAGACTTCAGGCTCTCTTTTATCTGCAACACTGTGAGTGTTGCAGATAAAATTTGCAGATTTTCACTATTAGATTTTCACTATTATATGCACTTATGAGATCAGTTTTGATTTTTGGTTAACAATTTAAGATTAGCGCGATTCTATTTTTCCACAAAGTCACTTAAATATACTGCGTTAAACGCACAGTAAAGCACTGATATATACTGTGTTAAATGTGCATTAATGCACTGATATATACTGTGTTAAACATGCAGTAATGCACTGATATATACTGTGTTAAATGTGCAGTAAATCACTGATATATACTGCATTAAATGTACAGTAAGGCACTGACATATACTGCATTAAACATACAGTAATGCACTGATATATACTGCATGAATTGTGCAGTAATGCACAGATATATACTGTGCTAATAGTGTAGTAACACACTCAAATATACTGCATTACACGTTCAGTAAAGCACTGATAAATACTGCATTAAACATACAGTAGCACACTGATATATACTGCGTTAAACATGCAGGAATGCACTGATATATACTGCAATAAATGTGCAGTAATGCACTGATGTATAATACATTAAAGAGGAAGTAAAGCTTCTGAAAAAAAAATACACCCTGCAAGACAAAGGCATAATGAGCTAGTATGCAGTAACATACCTGAGATTGAAGCCCCCGCATCGGCCCTCTTTCGCCTCCTCCGACACCACCATCTATCCCGGAGTAACTTCCGGGTATCGCGGCTCCGGCCCCATGACTGGCCGTAGCCACGATGACGTCACTCCCACGCATGCGCACTGGTGCCGCCACTAACGGCATGATCGCTGTTAGAAACGGCATGTTCAGTGCGCCTGCGCCCAATGTCTATGGCGCATGCACCGTAGACATCCGTGGTGCTGTTTCTGCAAATATCTCCTAAACCTTTTAGGTTTGGGAAATATTTCTTGCACCTAGAGGTAAGCCTAGATTAAGGTTAAAGTGGTTGTAATGGGTTTACAACCACTTTAAACGTGCAGTAACGCACTGATATTTACTGTGTTAAATGTGCAATAGCGCATGGATATATACCGCATTAAGCATGCAGTAATGCACTGACTTGCTACAGCTTGCTACAGGGGTCAGCTTGCTACAGGGGTCATCCAAGCTGTATCAGAGCTCCTTGTAGCCATTTAGACATGGAGCCCCGACCTGGTCCCACCCCCTCTCTCCCCTGATTGGCTAGAATGCTTTAAGATAAAAAAAACCTTCTGCTATTACAATTCCTTTAATGTCATGGGATAGTGGATTGTGTTAGTAGTTTTTTATTTTTATTTTTTTACAATTTTTTTCCATTATATTTTTATTATTTTTTACAATGTACTATCTTTTGGTTATTTTTTTTTACAAAGCTTTATTTTTTTTGGGAGGGGAGTGGACAGTGGCAGTGTTTTTTTATTGTTTTTTTTTTTACAATTTTACCTTTTAAATATTTATTACATTTTTTTTTCATTATTATTATTTTTTTAACAGCCCTGTTGGGGGGGGGGCTTTGATGAGATATCAAGGGTCTAAACAGACCCCTGACATCTCCCTTTTGAGACAGTAAAAGGGACTGGGGACACAAATTTCCCAGTCCCTTTCTCTGCAGCCTCAGCTGCACTGAAGATGAATGGACAGGAGACATCGGCTCCTGTTCATTCATAAACTGAGACATTATAAACAGTTTACTCTGCTCAGTTATGGATGGACAGTCAGTGATCATTGATTCTGTGCATTCAGAAAAGGAAGGAGCCGGTAAATTACATATTTACTGGCTCCTTCCTTCACTCTCCATCCTGACATATCCAGGACAGGGGAGGACCGGAGGAGGACAGAGGGGGACCGGAGGAGCACGAAGGACATGGAGGGCTACCGGAGGAGCATGGAGGACATAGAGGGGGACTGGAGGAGTATGGAGGACATGGAGGGGGGCTGGAGGACGACCGGAGGAGCACAGAGAGGATGACCGGAGGAGCACAGAGAGGGGGCCAGAGGAGCACACAGAGGAAGACATGGAGGGGGACTGGAGGAGCACGGAGGACAGGGAGGGGGACTGGACAAAGACCAGAGGAGCACACAGAGGATGATATGGAGAAGGACACAGAGGACAGTCAGGGATGATCGGTGTGGTGGTGGGGGGAGTTACAATTACCAATCTCCCTGTATAGATTTCAATAAAGCAGCTGAGAGCCGCGATGGAGGGGGAGAAGCACCTGTCAGCTGCTTTATTGAAATCTATACAGTGAGATCGGTGATTGTAACTCCCCCCACCACCACACTGATCATCCCTGACTGTCCAGGTATCAGGTCAAGCATCGGAGCACATACTAGTATCAGTGCAACCCTAATTGCTATAAATATAAGAAGAAAATCATTCCAGCAGTATGTGGATCATACACATCTTTTATCTAATTAAAAAAAATCTCTCTAGATAGGAGATAGAAAATTTGGAGTGTGCAGTAAGATGACATTGATTCCAGTAGCAAAATGACACAAAGTTTGTAAAACCTGGATAAAACATTAAGTTACCTATAATAGTTAACATGAAATAATGGGAGTAAATGAGGCCACTAGAACAATTAATATTATCCCAAAGCTTCAAAGAATAATGAGATCAGAAATATGAGAGCATTTAGCAGGTGGTAACCATAGTAAGTTATTGAATGTCCCTGCATTGGTAAGATACACCTTTAACCCATAAGGTTATATTATGGATTTGGGGTGGAACAGCACTGTGATACAAGCAGTCTTATTTTGTTCCATATGAAGTGAGAAATATGGCTTTGTAAGATTTTCAGTTGAAAGCAAGGAATTACCAGAGGCAATATTCTAGCATAATACAAAATTGTAGGTAACACGGTCATATTGACTGCTGCAATTTTACCCATCTATGATTTATTATATTTGTTCTAGAACTTAGGAAGATCTTGGAGATGTTTAACCACTCGCTCATTGGACACTTAAACCCCCTTCCTTACCAGACCAATTTTCAGCTTTCTGTGCTCTCATATTTTAAAGGACAGTTACTCAGTCATGCAACACTGTGCTCATATGAAATTGTTGTTCTTTTTTCACACAAATAGAGCTTTCTTTTGGTGGTATTTGATCACCTCTGGGTTTTTTATTGTTTGCGCTATAAATGAAAAAAGACTGAACATTTTGTAAAAAAAAGCATGTTATTTTGTTTTTGTTATAAAATTTAGCAAATTAGTAATTTTTCTGTATAAATTTTGGCCAAATGTATACTGCTACATATCTTGGTAAAAATAACCCAAATTAGTGTTAATTATTTGGTCTTTGTGAAAGTTATAGAGTTTACAAGCTATGGTGCCACATTCATTGAAAATTGATTACACCTGATGTACTGACGGTCATTTCTTGAGACCCTAACAAGACAGAACCGTACAAATACCCCCAAATGACCACTTTTTAGAAAGTAGACAGTCCAAGGTGATTAGTAGGAGGCATAGCGAGTTTTTTTGAAGTTGTGATTTTTTTCCCACAATTCTTTGCAAAATGAAGATTTTTTTCTCTTTTTTTTCACAAAATTGTCATATTAACAAGTTATTTCTCTCACACAGCATATGCATATGACAATTTACACCCTAAAATACATTCTGCTACTCCTCCTGAGTATGGCAATACCACATGTGTGAGACTTTTACACAGCCTGGACACATACAGAGGCCCAACATGCAGGGAGTACCATCAGGCATTCTAGGGACATAAGCTAACACACCTAATTTCTAGGCTACCTCTTACACTTTTGAAGGTCCTGGAGCACCAGCACAATGGAAACACCCAAAAAATTACCCAATTTTTAAAAGTAAACACCCCATATGTTCTATGAGGCATAATGAGTCTTTTGAGTTATTTTTTTCCTCAAGTTTTTGGAAAATGTGGAAAGAAAATGAAAATTTTTTTACACAAAGTTGCCCATTTATAAGATATTTCCAACACATAGCATGTACATAGCAAAAATGGTACCCCAAAATACATTCTGCTACTTGTCCTGAGTATGGCGATACCACATGTGTGAGACCTTTCCACAGCCTGGCCACATAGAGAGGCCCAACATGCAGGGAGCATGTTGAGCCTACGTGATTTGGGAGACATCAAAGAGAAAAAATTTAGGATGCAGAAGGACTTAGAGGTGGGCTTGGATTCATTGTGCAACAATAAATCATTGGTCATCCGTCCAGCTGACAAGGAGGGGGATTGTGGCTCTAGATCGTTGTGACTACCTTAAAGAAATGCACCGGATTTTGGGGGATAGCGAGACCTATACCCCTCTCAATAGGGATCCTGTCTTTAAGTATAAGAGAGAACATTGTAGAAAGAGGTTTTCACAGCGGTATTGTTACTAAAAAGGAAAAACTGTTTCTTGTACCTACTGCCCCCCGTACCCCAGTTATCTACTACCTCCCTGATACATAAAAATCAGTCTTGCCCCCTGGGGCGTCCCATAGTGAGTGGGATTGACTCAATTATGTCCCGGGTGGGCAAGTACATTGATCACTATTTACAGCCTCTGGTAAAGAAAATCCCGTCTTACATCAAAGATTCTAAACAAGTCATCAATTTATTGTCAGGGATCACCCCTAAGGATGGATTATGGCTAGTAATGGCAGATGTGACCTCGCTTTACACCATTATCCCTCACCAATTAGGTTTGGAGGCTGTTAAATTGTTACTGAGTTTTGCTGCCACCCATATTATTTTCTGTTTGAACAGCAATTTTTTTGACAGGACAGGGGTGTGGCTATGGGGGCCAAATATGCCCCTAGCCTGGCCAATTTATTTATGACCAAGTGAGAGGAGGACATAATCGAAGCCCAGGATAGACCGGAGGTTGTCTTATGGCTAGGTACATCAATGACGTCCTCCTTCTTTGGAATGGCACCGAGTGTGATCTGTTACAATTTATGACACTCCTCAATGACAATGATAGGCAGCTGTTTTGTCAAATAGATTTGTGGAGAAGGGTTATGACTAGGGATGAGCCGAACACCCCCCGGTTCGGTTCGCACCAGAACCTGCGAACGGACCGAAAATTCGCACGAACGTTAGAACCCCATTGACGTCTATGGGACTCGAACGTTCGAAATCAAAAGTGCTCATTTTAAAGGCTAATTTGCATGGTATTGTCCTAAAAAGGATTTGGGGACCCGGGTCCTACCCCAGGGGACATGTATCAATGCAAAAAAAACTTTTAAAAACGGCCGTTTTTTCGGGAGCAGTGATTTTAATGATGGTTAAAGCGAAAAAAAAAAAAAGTTAAATATTCCTTTAAATATCATACCTGGGGGGTGTCTATAGTATGCCTGTAAAGTGGCGCGTGTTTCCCGTGTTTAGAATAGTCCCTGCACCAAATGTCATTTTTAAAGGAAAAAATCTCATTTAAAACTGCTTGCGGGTTTAATGTAATGTCGGGTCCTGGAAATATGGATGAAAATCAGTGAGACAAATGGCATGGGTACCCCCCAGTCCATTACCAGGCCCTTTGGGTCTTGTATGGATATTAAGGGGAACCCCGCACCCAAATTAAAATAAGGAAAGGTGTGGGGCCACAAGGCTCTATATACTCTGAACAGCAGTATACAGGCGGTGCAAACAAGACAGGGACTGTAGGTTTGTTATTAAGTAGAATCTGTTTGTCATTTTGAACGGGTACATTTTTAACGTGTTTAGCTCCAGCCAAAAAATCTTTTTTAAGCTTTTTGGAAAACATAGGGAAGGGTTATCACTCCTGTGACATTTGTTTTGCTGTCTTTCCTCCTCTTTAGAAGATTTCACCTCACTTTTTGTCCCAATGACAAATGTTTTTTGAAAATTTGGGTTTTTTGTGGAACAAGGATTGGAAAGCATCAGTGGAAAGGAGAAATGTTTTTCCCATATTAACACTTACAGGAGAGAATTTCCCTTCCTAGGGGTAGATTTCATCTCACTTCCTGTTGTCTCCTTCCGTTTGCGAGTCGTTTGTAAGTTAGATGTTTGAAAGTAGGGGCCTGCCCTATATACTCAGCATAAATTTGGGCCTTAGGTGTTGTTGTGGCCACAACAACGTAAGCCCTCACAGGGCCCTGCTGTGAAATATTAGATCAAGAATTGTAATTACATGCCCCTGTTGAACAGGGGCAGAAAAACTGGGCCTTTGGTGGTGGTGGTGGTGCTGGTGCCACAACACTGTAAGTCCTCACTCGCTCTTGGTGGGTGCAGAAATGGGCCCTGCTGTGAAATATTAGATCAAGAATTGTAATTACATGCCCCTGTTGAACAGGGGCAGAAAAATTGGGCCTTTGGTGGTGGTGGTGGTGCTGGTGCCACAACACTGCAACCCCTCACAGACACTCTAGTTGGAACGCAGGAACGAGCCCTGCTGCAAAGTATTGCATCAAAAATTGTAATTACACGCCCCTGTTAAACAGGGGCAGAAAAACTGGGCCTTAGGCACTGGTGCTACAACACTGCAACCCCTCACAGACACTCTAGTTGGAACCCAGGAACGAGCCCTGCTGCAAAGTATTGCATCAAAAATTGTAATTACACGCCCCTGTTAAACAGGGGCAGAAAAATTGGGCCTTAGGCACTGGTGCTGGTGCCACAACACTGCAACCCCTCACAGACACTCTAGTTTCAACACAGGAACGAGCCCTGCTGCAAAGTATTGCATCAAAAATTGTAATCACACGCCCCTGTTAAACAGGGGCTGAAAAATTGGGCCTTAGGCATTGGTGGTGGCGCCCAGAACCAAAAATGTTCTTTCAAGCTATCAGCGTGATGATTGAGGAGGAAGAGGATAATTACTCAGGGATAGTCACTCAGCATCAGCATAGGCAGTCTTTGAAGGGATCTGAGATTTAAAAAAAAATGATTCGGTTACATCAGCATCAGGTGCTTGGTAGCTGGTGGTGATCCAAGACTGATTAATTTTTATGAAGGTCAGTCGATCGACCGAGTCGGTGGACAGACGCACCCTGTGATCGGTTACAAAGCCTCCAGCAGCACTGAATGTGCGTTCCGAAAGAACGCTGGATGCAGGACAGGCCAGTAGCTCAATTGCATACTGTGCAAGCTCTGGCCAGTGATCCATCCTCAAGACCCAGTAACCCAGAGGATTTTCGGTGGGAAAGGTGTCCAAGTCTGATCTTGCCCCTAGGTATTCCTGCACCATGTAAAACAGACGCTGGCGATGGTTGCTGGAACCGATCATACCTTGGGGCTGCGGACCAAAAAATTGTCTGAACGCATCGTCAGACGGCCACCTTCTCCACCGCTCCTTCTTTGACTGACCGAAGTCTCAGCAACACGTTGTCCAGAAACAGGAGTTTGTAACCTCCCAGTCTCTGGGAACGCATTGCACAGACCTTTCTGCAAGGCCTCCCGAAGATGTTTCATCCTCTGCTCCCTCTGCGATGGCAAGATAAGGTCTGCAACCTTACCCTTGTAACGTGGATCAAGGAGGGTTGCCAGCCAGTATTGGTCCTTCTCCTTGATACCACGAATACGAGGATCCTTACGCAGGCTTTGCAGGATCAGGGAGGCCATGCAGCGTAGGTTTGCTGAGGCATTCGGTCCGGAGTCCTCTGGGTCACTAAGGACGACATGGTCCGCAGCCACCTCCTCCCAGCCACGTACAAGTCCATGTGTTTCTTGGGACTGATCCCTTAAAGACTGCTGCTGATGCTGAGTGCCAGGCTCCACCTCCATACTGACACAATCTTCCTCCTCCTCCTCCTCCTCCTCCTCCTCTTCCTGTGTGATCGGCGGGCATGCAGAAACACTGTCTGGATAAAGGGGGCCTTGAGAGCTAAGGAAGTCCTCCTCTTCCTGCCTCTGTTCTGCCTCAAGTGCCCTGTCCATTATTCCACGCAGCGTGTGCTCCAACAGGTGGACAAGGGGGACAGTGTCACTGATGCATGCACTGTCACTGCTCACCATCCTCGTGGCCTCCTCAAATGGTGACAGGACAGTGCATGCATCCCTGATCATGGCCCACTGGCGTGGGGAAAAAAAAAACCAAGCTCCCCTGACCCTGTCCTGGTGCCATAGTCGCACAGGTACTCATTGATGGCCCTCTGCTGCATGTGCAGCCGCTGCAGCATGGCCAACGTTGAGTTCCACCTTGTGGGCATGTCACAGATTAGGCGGTTCTTGGGCAGGTTAAACTCCTTTTGGAGGTCTGTCAGCTGAGCACTGGCATTATATGACCGGCGGAAATGCACACAGACTTTCCTGGCCTGCCTCAGGACATCCTGTAAGCCCGGGTACCTGCCCAAGAACCGCTGCACCACCAAGTTAAGGACGTGAGCCAAACAGGGCACATGGGTCATTTGTCCCTGTCGGAGGGCAGAGAGGAGGTTGGTGCCATTGTCGCAAACCACCATTCCTGCCTTAAGTTGGCGTGGCGTCAACCACCTCTGAACCTGCCCCTGCAGAGCTGACAGAACCTCTGCCCCAGTGTGGCTCCTGTCCCCCAAGCACACCAGCTCAAGCACCGCATGGCATCTTTTGGCCTGCGTACTTGCGTAGCCCCTTGAATGGCTACAGAGCACCGCTGGTTCCGAGGACAAAGCACAGGAAGAGGCCATGGAGGAAGAAGAAGAGGAGGGGGTGGAGGAGAGAGGTGTGTCACAATCATTAGCATTTTGGAGGCGTGGTGGCGGAACAACCTCCAACACTACTGCACCTTGTCCTGCATCCTTCCCAGCTGCCAGCAGAGTCACCCAATGCGCCGTGAAACTTTAGTAACGTCCCTGTCCATGCCTGCTGGACCATGAGTCAGCGGTAATATGCACCTTACCGCTGACCGCCCTGTCCAGCGAGGCATGGACATTGCCTTCCACATGCCGGTAGAGAGCCGGAATCGCCTTCCGTGAGAAAAAATGGCTTTAAGGTACCTGCCACTGAGGAACCGCACATTCCACAAACTCACGGAAGGGGGCAGAGTCTACTAACTGAAAAGGCAGCAGTTGAAGTGCTAGCAATTTTGCCAAGCTAGCATTCAACTGCTGCGCATGTGGATGGCTGGGAGCAAACTTCTTTCAGCGGTGCAGCAGCTGAGGCAGGGAAATTTGCCTGGTACAATCTGACGTTGGTGTACCAAAAGCAGATTGCCCACAAGTACTTGGCTGTGACACACCTAATTCTACACCTTCATTCCTCTCAGTGCAGGTCTCAGAGAGGACTGAAGGTATAGTGGGGTTGGAGATCTCAGCTGATGAGGAGCAAGGAGAGGTCCTCTTTGTTCTTTGGTGTGGGTCTTTTAGATACGCTTGCCAATGAACTGCATGGCAGGTCAACATATGTCTGGTCAAGCATGTGGTACCCAAGCGGGAGATGTTTTGGCCACGCGAGATACGCTTGAGACATATGTTGCAAATAGCAGCGGTGCGATCTGATGCACTCATCTCAAAAAAGGCCTACACCAAAGAACTTTTTGAATAACGTGCAGAGACTGCAGCGCCCTGCACATGTGGAGCTTTGGGGTGTGATGCAGTCAATGTGCTGCCCTTAGGCTGGCCCCTGGAGGGCATCCTGCCTCGTTGGTGATGTGCCGCCTCCTCCTCCTCCTCCTCTCTCCTATCTGGCACCCACGTTGAGTCAGTGACCTCATCATCCCCTCCCTCCTCATCACTGGAGAAAACCTGGCAGTATGCTGCAGCAGGGGTAGCATGACTGCCAGATTGCTGTCCTTCTTTGGCACCCCCTCTGTCTGCGCTCATGTTACTGCTTTCATCGAGCTCAGTATCATCATCAGAGCCTTCCAAACGCTGGGCATCCTCCTGGAGCATGTGCCCAACACTGTGGTCAAACAGTTCGAGGGACTCCTCAGGAGGACATGGTGGGGCTAGGGAAGGAGTCACTGATGACATTGAGCCGAGGGAAGAGGCCGCTGCTTTGCCAGACAAAGTACCCTGGGCATGGGTGAGAGAGGATGAGGAGGATGAGGACGGCTTGGTCATCCACTCAACCAAGTCTTCCGCATGTTGTGGCTCAACACGGCCAGCTGCCGAAAAAAAGCCCAAGCGTGTCCCATGGCCACATGCTGATGAGGATGCACCGTCTCCATGACCAGCACTAGACACAGAGCCTGCTTGCCCTCTCTTATTGGCTTGTGACTGTCTGCCTCTCCTTCTTGGCCTTCCAGACATACTAATGGCCTGTAGCTGCACTAAGCTGGGATATGTATATATATATATATATATATATGTACTGATACTGCAGCTAGCAAAATCAACTGCCTGCCTGTAGTATGAGAACACCACCAACCTTCTACAGGTAGCTTTAGCTGAACACTGTGAGGTGGACGTACCCCACTAACTTGTAGGTTTAGCTGAACACTGTGAGCAGGACGCACCCCACTAACTTGTAGGTTTAGCTGAACACTGTGAGGTGGACGCACCACACTAACTTGTAGGTTTAGCTGAACACTGTGAGCAGGACGCACCCCAATAACTGGTAGGTTTAGCTGAACACTCTGAGCAGGACGCACTGCACTAACTGTAAATAGTCTAGCTGCCTGACTGTGGTACTAATAGGATCAAAAGAACACCAGTAATTTTCTTCAGGTAGCTGTATATACTGTAACAAGACAAGCCTGCCTGTCAGTAAGAAGATAACAGGAACGGATCTAGCTGAACACTGTGAGGTGGACGCACCACACTAACTTGTAGGTTTAGCTGAACACTGTGAGCAGGACGCACTGCACTAACTGTAAATAGTCTATCTGCCTGATTGTGGTACTAATAGGATCAAAAGAACACCAGTAATTTTCTTCAGGTAGCTGTATATACTGTAACAAGACAAGCCTGCCTGTCAGTAAGAAGATAACAGGAACGGATCTAGCTGAACACTGTGAGGTGGATGCACCCCACTAACTTGTAGGTTTAGCTGAACACTGTGAGCAGGACGCACCCCACTAACTTGTAGGTTTAGCTGAACACTGTGAGCAGGACACACTGCACTAACTGTAAATAGTCTAGCTGCCTGACTGTGGTACTAATAGGATCAAAAGAACACCAGTAATTTTCTTCAGGTAGCTGTATATACTGTAACAAGACAAGCCTGCCTGTCAGTAAGAAGATAACAGGAACGGATCTAGCTGAACACTGTGAGCAGGACGCACTGCACTAACTTGTAGGTTTAGCTGAACACTGTGAGCAGGATGCACTGCACTAACTGTAAATAGTCTATCTGCCTTACTGTGGTACTAATAGGATCAAAAGAACACCAGTAATTTTCTTCAGGTAGCTGTATATACTGTAACAAGACAAGCCTGCCTGTCAGTAAGAAGATAACAGGAACGGATCTAGCTGAACACTGTGAGCAGGACGCACTGCACTAACTTGTAGGTTTAGCTGAACACTGTGAGGTGGACGCACCGCACTAACTTGTAGGTTTAGCTGAACACTGTGAGCAGGACGCACCCCACTAACTTGTAGGTTTAGCTGAACACTGTGAGCAGGACGCACCGCACTAACTTGAAGGTTTAGCTGAACACTGAGCAGGATGCACCCCACTAACTTTTGTAGGTTTAGCTGAACACTGTGAGCAGGACGCACTGCACAAACTGTAAATAGTCTAGCTGCCTGACTGTGGTACTAATAGGATCAAAAGAACACCAGTAATTTTCTTCAGGTAGCTTTATATACTGTAACAAGACAAGCCTGCCTGTCAGTAAGAAGATAACAGGAACGGATCTAGCTGAACACTGTGAGCAGGACGCACTGCACTAACTTGTAGGTTTAGCTGAACACTGTGAGGTGGACGCACCGCACTAACTTGTAGGTTTAGCTGAACACTGTGAGCAGGACGCACCCCACTAACTTGTAGGTTTAGCTGAACACTGTGAGCAGGACGCACCGCACTAACTTGAAGGTTTAGCTGAACACTGAGCAGGATGCACCCCACTAACTTTTGTAGGTTTAGCTGAACACTGTGAGCAGGACGCACTGCACTAACTGTAAATAGTCTAGCTGCCTGACTGTGGTACTAATAGGATCAAAAGAACACCAGTAATTTTCTTCAGGTAGCTGTATATACTGTAACAAGACAAGCCTGCCTGTCAGTAAGAAGATAACAGGAACGGATCTAGCTGAACACTGTGAGCAGGACGCACTGCACTAACTTGAAGGTTTAGCTGAACACTGAGCAGGACGCACCCCACTAACTTTTGTAGGTTTAGCTGAACACTGTGAGCAGGACGCACTGCACTAACTGTAAATAGTCTAGCTGCCTGACTGTGGTACTAATAGGATCAAAAGGACACCAGTAATTTCTTCAGGTAGCTGTATATACTGTAACAAGACAAGCCTGCCTGTCAGTAGGAAGATAACAGGAACGGATCTAGCTGAACACTGTGAGCAGGACGCACCACACTAACTTGTAGGTTTAGCTGAACACTGTGAGCAGGACGCACCCCACTAACTTGTAGGTTTAGCTGAACACTGTGAGCAGGACGCACTGCACTAACTGTAAATAGTCTAGCTGCCTGACTGTGGTACTAATAGGATCAAAAGAACACCAGTAATTTTCTTCAGGTAGCTGTATATACTGTAACAAGACAAGCCTGCCTGTCAGTAAGAAGATAACAGGAACGGATCTAGCTGAACACTGTGAGGTGGACGCACCATACTAACTTGTAGGTTTAGCTGAACACTGTGAGCAGGACGCACTGCACTAACTGTAAATAGTCTAGCTGCCTGACTGTGGTACTAATAGGATCAAAGGAACACCAGTAATTTTCTTCAGGTAGCTGTATATACTGTAACAAGACAAGCCTGCCTGTCAGTAAGAAGATAACAGGAACGGATCTAGCTGAACACTGTGAGCAGGACGCACTGCACTAACTGTAAATAGTCTAGCTGCCTGACTGTGGTACTAATAGGATCAAAGGAACACCAGTAATTTTCTTCAGGTAGCTGTAAATACTGTAACAAGACAAGCCTGCCTGTCAGTAGGAAGATAACAAGAACGGATCTAGCTAAACTGAATACAGTGTATATATATATATGCAACACCTGGGATGCATATATATACACAATACACTGTAAGTGCAGCTAACTGACTGACTGTTCTGCCTAATCTATCTAACTCAAATCAAATGTCACTGTCTGTCTCTCTCTCTCTCTCAATGAACGCCGGAACACACACTACACAGGGCCGCCGTGCAGGCGGCCTTATATAGTGTGGGGCGTGTACTAAATCCCCTGAGCCATAATTGGCCAAAGCCTCCTTGGCTTTGGCCAATTACAGCTCTCTGTTCAGGTGGCGCTGTGATTGGCCAAGCATGCGGGTCATAGTGCATGCTTGGCCAATCATCAGCCAGCAATGCACTGCGATGCCGCAGTGAATTATGGGCCGTGACGCGCCACACGAATTTGGCGCGAACGGCCCATATCGTTCGCAATTCGACGAACGATCGAACAGCCGATGTTCGAGTCAAACATGGGTTCGACTCGAACACGAAGCTCATCCCTAGTTATGACCCACAAATACTGTCTCAGACCTTAGAAAGGGTAAGGGAGATAGACAGATTGTCACTTTTGGTGGATAAACCACAAAAGTTGATGGATAATAAAGTGTCCCTACCCTTTATTACTACATACTCAGCACAATCCCGAACAATTCAAAAATTGATTCAGAAAAATTGGTACCTGCTAAGCAATGACCAAGTTTTGAGGGACCTACTACCAGATAAGCCGCAGATAGTTTTCAAGGGGGCTTCTTCCCTTGGAAATAGAATTGCTCCTAGCATTCAGGACCCCCCAAGAGAGCATAGACATTTCTTTCAAAACCTTACCGGATATTACTGATGTAAGAAATGCCAAGATATGTAAATTTGTTTCCACCAGTAACTCACGATCTTTTCAAGGTAAACCCCTCATCACTTGTTCCTCTGAGGGAGTTGTTTACCTCATCCAATGCCCCTGTGGGCTACAGTATGTAGGGAGGTCTAAAAGAGCTCTTCGGGTTAGACTAAATGAGCATATTAGCAACATCAGAAAGGGGTTTAAAAACCACTCAGTCTCTAGACATTATGATGAGGTACACCACAGACACCCCTCCAATACACTTTATATGGGGATAGACAAATACACACCCAATTGGAGGGGTAGCTCATTGGTCAGGGAAATTTCTAAACTGGAAATGTCCTGGGTGTATCGCCTTAAAACCTTTGTGCCTTTCGGTTTGAATGTGGACTTTGACGTCAACGCATTCATTAACAATTCTTGAGTCATTGACTCGAGTCACTGTCCACATCCACTCCTCAATTTTGTCAATTTGACTTTTATGACTTTGGTTTTTTCCATCGGAGTTGTGTGTATTATGATTGTGCATATTGTTTACACATATTTTGTGATCGATCCTCGTTTTGAGCCTTCACATTTCACAATTTATTCACAGTGGGTTATAATATTCAATTAGCAACCAATTTGGATGATGCATTTTGATTTATATGCATACTTTTACATAGATTTTTTGCCCTCGCCTTTTGTCAGTTATTGTATTGGCTGCAAATATTTTATTATGGCTGCAATATTTTATTATGGCCAAAAGGACCATGTTATTATGGTCCTTTTGTGTGGTTTAGATGGAGTAGTTATTCGTGCTGCCCACTAGATGTCGCTCGGCTCAACAGCTGTAGTATGACAACCCTACACTATTAAACAAGTTTCCAGTGTGTGGGTGCATGATGCGTTTTTTGCTTTCATTCATTTCTTTATTTTTATTTTTAGATTCCATTTTTTGTTTTTTTATTTTGTGGTTTTTACATCGTTCCAGATTATGGTGGTGTGAATCACTGCCATTAACCTATATAACCTGGGGCGTTTTTAACTACTTGCATACGTTTTTTTAGCTATATTGACTAAATTACTCATTTTGCCCACTAGATGTCGCTTGAACCAATTGTTGAGGTGGGACACCTCTAGACACACTGGAGATGGTTCCGGTGTGTGGGGGCCCGATTTGTCAATGCGTTCACTCACTTTTTACATTTCTATTTTAGTAATTATTTATTTGTATTGATCCTGCCCATCTAAGCTGGGTTTATTAATTTCATTCACTTATACGTTCAGGTTTTTGCTTCTCAGCTGCCCTGGACGTCTGGGTTTAATTCATGTGCAAAGTATTGGTGTTGCACTATGGCGCACACGTGTGTCTATGTGGCGGCTCAGAACGAGGCTTTCTTTTTGTATATTAGAGGTGACGCAGCGCGCCGCCCGTGCCCCTGGATGATGTAAGTTATTACGAAATGCATAGGCTGGAGAGACGCACTGACGTCAACTCGTACTCCATTCATGTATCCAGTAGGAACGAGCTGTCTGTTTGTGCTCTGGCCGGCGCAACAGACTTTCTGAGTTTTTACATCTACTATCTTGTAAGTGCATTACTTCTTTTACTAATAAATAGTTGTTGGTTTTACACTATTGGAGTATTTATTTTCTTCCATGCACCACAACATTAATCTGCTGATTTGAGCTGTTGTGAAGTGACCTTCCATCATCTGGAGTTTGTTTGCTGTCCCGTGGAGTTGGTGTATAGTACAACACACGCTTTCCCTGATCCTCTGTGATGGGGGATCATGGTGTTTTGGTAAGGGCGCACACCTGTTGATTGTGGTGGTGGATTTCACATAACATCTGCAGACAACAATCTATTCAGAATTTATTCACTTATTTATGGACTATGATTTACCAATCACTGGTGTATGTTATAATACATTGTCTATTGATTACATGTGTTTTATTATTTAATTATTTTATTATTATTATTTTTTCACTATTTAATATATCAGATGCCACTCATTCATTTATTTATTCAATTTTTTGTACTGTTGATTAACTTCACATATTTATTGTATATTGGTTTTGGATTATATTATTAACCACATAGGTTTTTGGTTAAGTTCTCTAAGGGTAGCGCAATTTTCTAATGTTTTCTATTTATGAGTGTATTGATGTTGTACACACTCATTGCGGCTCCCGATGTGGTGGATGGTTGGTAATCATCTTGCCACCACCCCTTTAGTTTTTTAGTTTCTTATAGTTTCCATAGCACGGTTTTTACACTTTTTTCTAATGCAGGGAGCACTGTCAGGTGTCTCAGGGACATACATTTCAAATCTAATTTAACTATCTATTACACTTATGTGAGGCACTGATAGGCACTGTAGTGGCATGGATGTGGCATGGATGAGCACTGATGTGACATGGTTGTGACACGGATGAGAATTGATGTGGCATGGATGTGGCATGGATGAGAACTGATGTGGCATGAATGAGCACTGAGGTGGCACGGATGTGGCATGGATGTGGCATGGATGAGAACTGATGTGGCACAGATGACTACTGATGTGGCATGGATGTGGCAAAAATGAGCACCGATGTGGTATGAATGTGGCACAGATGAGTACTGATGTGACACGGATGAGCACTGATGTGGCATGGATGAGCACTAATGTGGCTTGGAAGTGGCATGGATGAGCACTGATGTGGCATGGATGAGAACTGATGTGGCACAGATGAGTACTAATGTTGCATGGATGTGGCAAGGATGAGCACTGATGTGGCATAATTGTGGCAAGGATGAGTACTGATGTGGCACAGATGAACACTGATGTGGCTTTGATGTGGCACGGATGAGCACTGATGTGGCATGGATGTGGCATAGATGAGCACTAATGTGGCATGGATGAGAACTGATGTGGCATGGATGTGGCACGGATGAGAACTGATGTGGCACAGATGATCACTAATGTGGCATGTATGTGGCACAGATGTGGCACGGATGATCACTGATGTGGCACAGATGATCACTAATGTGGCACGTATGAACCATGGATGGGGATGGGTGAGCCATTTATGAACCATGGATGGGGATGGATGATCCATGAATATGGATGGGTGAGCCATGGATGGAGCATGGATGGAGCATGGATGAGTCATGGATTGATGGATGAGCCATGGATCAAACATGGATAAGACCTGGATGGAGAATGGATGAGACATGGATGAGACAAGGATGGAGCATGGATGAGCCCTGGATGGATGGATGAGCCATGGATGGAGCATGGATGAGCCATGGATGAAGCGTAAATGCAGCATGGATGGATGAATGAGCCATGGATGGAGCTTGGGTGAGCCATGGATGGAGCATGGATGAGCCATGGATGGAGCATGGATAGAGCATGGATGGATGGATGAGTCATTAATGGAGCATTGATGAGCCGTGGATGGAGCATGGATGGATGGATGAGATATGGATGGAGCATGGATGAGCCATGGATGAGCTATGGATGGAGCATGGATGGATGGATGAGCCATGGATGGAGCATGGATGGATGGATGATGCATGGATGGAACATGGATGAGCCATGGATGGAGCATGGATGAGCCATGGATTAAGCATGGATGGATGGATGAGACATGGATGAGCCATTGATGGAACATGGATGGATGGATGAGACCTGTATGAGCACAGATCAACCCTGTTGGAACTTCAGATCCAGCCCACAGCGCTGCTGCGCCCGACTCCCCCCCTCTCCTCACATGCTGTACCGATCGGCATGGAGAGAGGGGAGGAGCCGAACCGAATATGCTCTGGTTTGTTTACAAGTGATCATGCTGTCATTGAATGGCGTTATCACGTGGTAAAGGGTCATTGGCCCGTTACCCCGATCCGTGACAAGCCGGGTCTGGGAGACCCGATGGTCACGGACCTTCCTGGATGCGCGGGAGTGCGAATCTGGGAGAACATCATAGTACACCCTCCCAGAGTTACTAGACCGTGCTGTAGCTGTCATTCAGCTATGGCCCGGTCGGCAAGTGGTTAAAAAGGTTCAGGTAGTTTGCCTCATATAAAGTGTTGTAACTGTTTGTTAAGAATATGCCCAAATAAGAGAGTTTAGTGGAAATTCAAGTAGAAATTAAGGTTTTTGATTTAAAAGCATTGACTTGTAGACAAGATATCAATCCAGATTCAGAAAGTAGATACATGAAGTTAGGGAGAGAAATAAGTTGGGTTAGATAAACAGAGTAAGATACCTGGGAAGTGAGGACCCAAAATGGGTAAAAAAGGAAGGCGGTGGGGAAAAAAGAAAAATAAGAAAGAGAGAGAAAGAGAGGTGGTAAGGTTAAGAGGGGAGCAGGAGAAAAAAATTGGAGGATGGGAAGGGAATAGAAGAAAGGAACATTGGTTACATATTAAGGATTAGTAGGGATGAGCTTCGAGTTCGAGTCGAACTCATGTTCGACTCGAACATTGGCTGTTCGCAAGTTCGTTGAACAGCGAACAATTTGGGGTGTTCGCGGCAAATTCGAATGTCACGGAACACCCTTTAAAAGTCTATGGGAGAAATCAAAAGTGCTAATTTTAAAGGCTTATATGCAAGTTATTGTCATAAAAAGTGTTTGGGGACCTGGGTCCTGCCCCAGGGGACATGGATCAATGCAAAAAAAGTTTTAAAAACGGCTGTTTTTTTAAGGAGCAGTGATTTTAATAATGCTTAAAGTCAAACAATAAAAGTGAAATATCCCTTTAAATTTCGTAGCTGGGGGGTGTCTATAGTATGCCTGTAAAGGGGTGCATGTTTCCTGTGTTTAGAACAGTCTGACAGCAAAATGACATTTCGAAGGAAAAAAGCCATTTAAAACTACTCGCGGCTATTGCATTGCCGGTCCGACAATACACATAGAAGTTCATTGATAAAAACGGCATGGGAATTCCCCACAGGGGAACCCCAAACCAAAACACCTTGTCCCCATGTTGATGAGGACAACGGCCTCATCCCCACAACCCTGGCCGGTGGTTATGGGGGTCTGCGGGCGGGGGCTTATCGGAATCTGGAAGCCCCCTTTAACAAGGGGACCCCCAGATCCCCCCCCCCGTGTGAAATGGTAAGGGGGTACAAAAGTACCCCTACCATTTCACTAAAAAACTGTCAAAAATGTAAAAAATGACAAGACGGTTTTTGACAATTCCTTTATTTAAATGCTTCTTCTTTCTTATTTCTTCTATCTTCCTTCATCTTCTTCTTCTTCTGGTTCTTCTGGCTCTTCTGGTTCTTCCTCCGGCATTCTCGTCCAGCATCTCCGCCGCGGCGTCTTCTATCTTCTTCTCCTCTGGCCGCTCCACACCCATGGCATGGGGGAAGGCTCCCGCTCTTCTCTTCATCTTCTTCTCTTCTTCATCTTCTTCTTCAGCTTCTTCTTTTCTTCTCTTCTTCTCTTCTTCTCTTCTTCATCTTCTTCTCCGGGCCGCTCCGCATCCATGCTGGCATGGAGGGAGGCTCCCGCTGTGTGACGGCGTCTCCTTATCTGACAGGTCTTAAATAACGGGGGCGGGGCCACCCGGGGACCCCACCCCCTCTGACGCATGGGACATGACAGGACTTCCCTGTGGCATTCCCCGTGACGTCACGGGGAAGTCCCGTCAAGTCACCGTGCGTCAGAGGGGGTGGGGTCACAGGGTGGCCCCGCCCCCCGTTATTTAAGAACCGTCAGACGAGGAGATGCCGTCACACAGCGGGAGCCTCCCTTCATGCCAGCATGGATGCAGAGCGGCCCGGAGAAGAAAATGAAGAAGAGAAGAAGAGAAGAAAAGAAGAAGATGAAGAAGAAGATGAAGAAGAGAAGAAGATGAAGAGAAGAGCGGGAGCCTCCCCCCATGCCATGGGTGCGGAGCGGCCCAAGGAGAAGAAGATAGAAGACGCCACGGAGGAGATGCTGGACGAGAACACCGGAGGAAGAACCAGAAGAGCCAGAAGAATCAGAAGAAGAAGATGAAGGAAGATAGAAGAAAGAAGAAGCATTTAAATAAAGGAATTGTCAAAAACTCTCTTGTCATTTTTAACATTTTTGACAGTTTTGTACTTTTGTACCCCCTTACCATTTCACACGGGGGGGCTTGGACCTGGGGGTCCCCTTGTTAAAGGGGGCTTCCAGATTCCGATAAGCCCCCCGCCCGCAGACCCCACAACCACTGGCCAGGGTTGTGGGGATGAGGCCCTTGTCCTCATCAACATGGGGACAAGGTGTTTTGGGGGGCTACCCCAAAGCACCCTCCCAATGTTGAGGGCATGTGGCCTGGTACGATTCAGGAGGGGGGGCGCTCTCTCGTCCTCCCCTCTTTTCCTGCGGCCTGCCAGGTTGCATGCTCAGATAAGGGTCTGGTATGGATTTTTGGGGGGACCCCACGCCGTTTTTTTTTTTTTTTTTTTTGGCGCGGGGTTCCCCTAAAATCCCATGTCATTTTTTTTTTTAATTTTGGCCGGGGTTCCCCTTAATATTCATACCAGACCTGAAGGGCCTGGTATGGAATTTGGATGGACCCCCACGTCATTTTTTTTTTAAATTTTGGTTCGGGGTTCCCCTGTGGGGAATTCCCATGCCGTTTTTATCAATGAACTTCTATGTGTATTGTCGGACCGGCAATGCAATAGCCGCGAGTAGTTTTAAATGGCTTTTTTCCTTCGAAATGTCATTTTGCTGTCAGATTGTTCTAAACACAGGAAACATGCGCCCCTTTACAGGCATACAATAGACACCCCCCAGCTATGAAATTTAAAGGGATATTACACTTTTATTGTTTGACTTTAAACATTATTAAAATCACTGCTCCTGAAAAAACGTCCGTTTTTAAAACTTTTTTTTGCATTGATCCATGTCCCCTGGGGCAGGACCCAGGTCCCCAAACACTTTTTATGACAATAACTTGCATATAAGCCTTTAAAATTAGCACTTTTGATTATTCATGTTCGTGTCCCATAGACTTTAACGGTGTTCGCGTGTTCGAACAAACTTTTTTCCTGTTCGCATGTTCTGGTGCGAACTGAACAGGGGGGTGTTCGGCTCATCCCTAAGGGTTAGGTTTTTGGGGGAATGGGTAGGGAAGGAAAGTCTAGGTTTAAGGGCTGAACTAGATTTGAAACCCTTCTCTTCAGGAAAACCTATTCTGCCCCCACCTAACAACTGTACTTTTATTTTCTACATCAGCTCATATCCCACAGCTATTACATCACTTGACCCTCCCTCCTAGATTGCAAGCTCTAATGATCAGGACCTTCTGATTCCTCCTGTATTAAATTGTTTTGTACCTGTACTGTCTGCCCTCATGCTGTAAAGTGCTGCACAAACTGTTATATAATATATTCCGCAATATATATATAGATATATCTATATCTATATAGATATATCACTATATATAGGATGTCGATTGCTATATATCCTAAATATTAATAATCATAACAATAATAATGAAGGCACTTGGGTGGTGGAAGGCCAGGACCTGCTAACATATAAGGGATTGACTAGAGATAGGAAAGGTATTTTAGGGGAGATAAGAACACCATAAAATCTGAAGTGATATAAACATTGTAGCAAAGTATAATTAAACCAGAATTAAGGTGTATGCAAACTATATTGCAGAACATATGTTGTATAGGTCCTATTCACCTGAGTCATGAGTTTTTATTATAGCTCATATTGTGTAGCTTCAACTGCTGCTGTTATTCAATTGGTCAGATGGGTTAAATACCTTCCCCCTAACAACATTGCAGGAAATGGTTCTTTCCACCAGCTCTTATGTCCTGTAGTGACATACAAGCCACAGGGAGACACTGTCATGTGCAGCAGAGAAGCAGGTGTTCATTAAAAGGGTGGAACACTGGAACCCACCATGGAGCACTGAAGGAGTGGCATTTTAAGACACAGACTAATGGTGATTATAGCACCTCTTCATTTACAGGGCTGGTCTTTTTACATTAGTAGCCCTGTGGTGAGAGCATAACTGTAATCTGGATTCAGTTGTTGCATGCCTGTTCTAAGCAACTGGAAAAATGATATCAAATAATACTAAAGTCAGACAATTGGTATTGCCTGAAAGAAGTCAGCAATGGCAGTCCATATAGCTCTCACATGACAGGTTTACTTTAAAGATTTTTTTTTTTAAACATTCATCACCTCCATCGAGGTATCAGAGCTGATTTATTACACACACATGCAAATCAGTGGCTCACTGATTTACAAAAAAAAAGACATTTTGAAAATGTGGAAGATTGTCATGAAACCTACAAAGTAAGTCACAAGTATAATGACAGATTCACACAGGCATTTTGGAGTGTGCCTGATGCTTACAAAGATCCACCAGCTGTACTATAATAGGATTTTTAAATACAGCTTACCTGTAAAATCCTTTTCTTGAGAGTACATCACAGGGCACAGAGTATTCATTACATAGTGGGTCAGATAGGCACCATCGGTGATTGGACACTGGTTAACCCCAATTAAGGAGAATTCCATCCCTATATAACCCCTCCTATATGGGGATCACCTCAGTTTTTTAGCAAAGCAATAGGTAACCACGTAAAAGTCATAGAAGGGCGGGAGCTCTGTGTCCCATGATGTACTCTCAAGAAAAGGATTTTACAGGTAAGCTGTATTTAAAAATCCTATTTTCTTGATCATACATCATGGGACACAGAGTATTCCTTACATAGTGGGATGTCCCAAAGCAATGCTCATTTGAGGGGAGGGAGATACAGATCAGAAAATATAGACCACAAACGGACCAGAGGAACTAAACTGCAGCCTGCAGTACACTGTACCCGAAGGCGGTATCCTCTTGCCCTCTTACATCCATCTGATAGAATCTGATGAATGTATGGACTGAAGACCAAGCCGCAGCCTTACAGATCTGAGCCATGGAGGCCTGGTGATGCACTGCCTAAGAAGCACTAACAGCCCTTTCACATGAAAAGGAGGAGTCTTCCTCTTTATATCATAAGCCTGAAAAATAACTAATCCATCTAGAAAGAGTGGATTTTGACACTGCTTGGCCTTTCTTATGGCCATCTGGCAGAATAAACAAACAATCAGTTTTCCGTATCTGAGCGGTTGCCTGCAGATAGACACTGACTGCTCTAACCACATCAAGAGTTTGCAAAGATTCTTCCTCCACGGACTGTGGATCTGGAAAAAAGGATGGTAGGATTACATCTTGATTCAAATGGAATCCTGAAACCACCTTAGGTAAGAAGGAACGATTAGGATGCATAACCATCCTGTCCTTGTGAAAAATTAAATATGGCTCTTTACAAGAAAAAGCTGCCAATTCTGATACTCTCCTAGCAGAGGATATGGCTATCAAGAAGACTAATTTTTTAGTCAAAAGCGCTAAAGGAGCCAGGTGCAGTGGCTCAAAGGGTTGTCCCTGTAAAGCCGACAACACCAAATTCAAATCCCATGGGCATACTGGAGGTTTGACTGGCGGATTCAACCGCAGTGCCCCCTAAATAAAGGCCCGGACAAGGGAATGTGAAGCAATTGGCTTCTGAAAAAATACAGACAAAGCCGAAATTTGGACTTTGATAGTACTCAAAGCCAATCTCATTTCTAGGCCTGACTGAAGAAAGGTCAAGATTCTGCTAATCATATACCTTCTAGGATGCCATCCCCTGGGTTCACACCAGGAAACATACGCCTTCCAGATTTTGTAGTAAATAAGCCTGGAGGCTGGCTTTCTGGCATTGACCAGAATGGAAAGGACTGACTCCGAGAGCCCACGGTCTTTTAAAATGTGGGTTTCAGCAGTAAGCCGTCAAATTTAGACTTCGTAAAGCAGGGTGGTAAATTGGACCCTATGTGAGCAGATCTGGTCGGAATGGGAGGACCCAAGGCCTGCCCACTGCCATCTTTACAATCTCTGCATACCAAGGTCATAGATCCACATCCGGTGTTCCCCACCTTTGACATATGGTCTGGAATATGTCAGGGTGTAGGGACCATTCTCCTGGGCATAATTGCCGGCGGATTAAGAAATCCGCTTGCCAATTTTGCACTCCTGGGATGAATACCGCAGACAGGCAGGGAACGTGGCTTTCTGCCCATGCAAGAATGCGATTCACCTCCCTTTGGGCATCCAGACTTCTGGTGCCTCCTTGGTGATTGATGTAAGCCACAGCCGTGGTATTGTCGGATTGTATCCGAATAGGATGACCCTGTAGCCTGTAAGACCGGTCCATGAGGGCCAAGTAAAATGCCAGAATTTCTAGAATATTGATGGGCAAGCATCTCTCAGTTGCAGACCATCTTCCCTGCGTGCATGTTTCTTCCAGAACTGCTCCCCAGCCTGTCAGACTGGCATCTGTGGTTACAATCTTCCATTGTAGTGGAAGAAAGGCTTTGCCTTTCAAAAGATTTTTGGTTCATAACCACCAGTTGAGTCTTTTGCGTATCCTTGGGGATAGGCACATCTGAAAATCCAAGGCATGAGTCTTTTTGTTCCAAGCTGTGAGAATGCTTCTGTGCAAGGGCCTTGAGTGAAACTGGGCAAATGGAACAGCCTCGAAAGTGGCAACCATCTTTCCTAACAGTCTCATGCATAGCTGAATGGATGGACTCCTTTTGCTTAATACTAAGCGGACTAGAGCTCTTACGGCCTTGACCTTTGGCTCTGGTAGAAACACCCTGCCTTGAGCGGTGTCTATGATCATGCCTAGATACTCCAACCTTGTTGGAGGTTGCAAAGAAGACTTTTCTAGGTTGATTATCCAGCCTAGTCTTTCCAAATGTCTTACTATCTTGAAGACAGCGCAGTTCAGGTGTGCCACTAATTTCTCTATCGTTTAGATAAGCTACCACATTTATGCCCTGAGCTCTTAGATTTGCTAAGAGAGAGTCTAGAATTTTTGTAAAAATTCGAGGAGCTGTAGTGAGACCGAAAGGAAGGACCACAAACTGGAAAGGCGCTGGTCTACCACGAACCTTAGATATCTTTGGTGAGCAGGAAAAATCGGCACATGAAGATATGCATCCTTGATATCTATTGATTCCTTAAATTCTCCCCCCTGCAGGGGGGAGACCACAGAACGAATTGACTGCATTCGGAAGGATTGAATGTGTAGAAACTGATTCAGATCCTTTAGATCTAGGATGGGTCTGACATCTCCATTTGACTTTGGAACGTTGAAGATATTTGAGTAGAACCCTGAACCCTCATCTTTTGGGTTAATTTCTACTATCACTCCCTGGGATAGTAAGCGATCTAAGGCCAGTAGTAGCGGTTCTCGCTTTACTGGATCTTTGGGAACTCTTGACCTTAAGAAACGAGCTGGTGGAAGCTCTAGGAACTCTATTTTGTAACCTAGAGATACTGAAGAGACCACCCACTTGTCTTGAACCTCTTCCTGCCAGGCTCCTGAAAACTGTAAGAGCCTTCCCCCCTTCCGCCCCTTCACAGGGATGTTTTGGGACTCTGCTTGGCAGGCTTTCATCCCCAAGCCTTTTTCTGCCCTTGGGTGTGACCCTGGGCCTTTCCTCTAAAAAGTAGATTGGGAAGGCCGTCACCACTGCTTAGAGCCTGATGTTCCAGGGGAATTGGGAAAGAGACCGTTTGAATGATGGACGTTTACTCCTCTTAACTGGTAGGAGTGTAGATTTACCACCTGTAATTTTTTGGGTAAAATTATCTAGGTCATCCCCAAATAGGCGTTCCCCTTTGAATGGGAAGCCAGCTAAATATCTTTTGCATGAAAGCTCTGCTGCCCAACTTTTAAGCCAAAGGGACCTGCGCATGTGTACCAACAGGAGAGACAAACGAAATGCTTGCTGGGCAGAATCCAGAATGGCATCAATCATAAAACACAGCACCTGTGGAAAGTCTGCATAGTTCTTCACTTCTTCACTGGGAAGGAGGCCAAGCATCTGCTTAACCTGTTCCTTGAGGAATTGACACAAACCCACAGTTGCGACTGTAGGTTGGACTACAGCGCCAGCCATGGAGAAGGAGGCTTTTAATAAAGTTTCCAGCTTTTTATCAGTTGGATCTTTAAACACCTGAGCATATAATACTGGACCTGCTTCTTGAGTGCCTGAGAGGAAGAAGCTCTCTCATCTTTAGGGATGAGCTTTGAGTTCGAGTCGAACTCATGTTCGACTCGAACATTGGCTGTTCGCAAGTTTGCCGAACAGCGAACAATTAGGGGTGTTCGCGGCAAATTCGAATGTCGTGGAACACCCTTTAAAAGTCTATGGGAGAAATCAAAAGTGCTAATTTTAAAGGCTAATATGCAAGTTATTGTCATAAAAAGTGTTTGGGGACCTGGGTCCTGCCCCAGGGGACATGGATCAATGCAAAAAAAAGTTTTAAAAACGGCCGTTTTTTCAGGAGCAGTGATTTTAATAATGCTTAAAGTCAAACAATAAAAGTGTAATATCCCTTTAAATTTCGTACCTGAGGGGTGTCTATAGTATGCCTGTAAAGGGGCGCATGTTTCCTGTGTTTAGAACAGTCTGACAGCAAAATGACATTTTGAAGGAAAAAACTCATTTAAAACTACCCGCGGCTATTGCATTGCCGACAATACACATAGAAGTTCATTGATAAAAACGGCATGGGAATTCCCCAAAGGGGGACCCCAAACCAAAATTAAAAAAAAAAAATGACGTGGGAGTCCCCCTAAATTCCATACCAGGCCCTTCAGGTCTGGTATGGATATTAAGGGGAACCCCGGCCAAAATTAAAAAAAAAAAAATGACGTGGGGTTCCCCCTAAATTCCATACCAGACCCTTCAGGTCTGGTATGGATTTTAAGGGGAACCCCGCGCCAAAAAAAAAAAAAAAAACGTCGTGGGGTCCCCCCAAAAATCCATACCAGACCCTTATCCGAGCACGCAACCTGGCAGGCCGCAGGAAAAGAGGGGGGGACGAGAGTGCGCCCCCCCCTCCTGAACCGTACCAGGCCACATGCCCTCAACATTGGGAGGGTGCTTTGGGGTAGCCCCCCAAAACACCTTGTCCCCATGTTGATGAGGACAAGGGCCTCATCCCCACAACCCTGGCCGGTGGTTGTGGGGGTCTGCGGGCGGGGGGCTTATCGGAATCTGGAAGCCCCCTTTAACAAGGGGACCCCCAGATCCCGGCCCCCCCCCTGTGTGAAATGGTAAGGGAGTACTTACCCCTACCATTTCACTAAAAAACTGTCAAAAATGTTAAAAATGACAAGAGACAGTTTTTGACAATTCCTTTATTTAAATGCTTATTCTTTCTTCTATCTTCCTTCATCTTCTGGTTCTTCTGACTCTTCTGGTTCTTGCTCCGGCGTTCTCGTCCAGCATCTCCTCCGGCGTCTTCTATCTTCTTCTCCTCGGGCCGCTCCGCACCCATGGCATGGGGGGAGGCTCCCGCTCTTCTCTTCTTCTTTTCTTCTCTTCTTCTCTTCTTTATTTTCTTCTGCGGGCCGCTCCGCATCCATGCTGGCATGGAGGGAGGCTCCCGCTGTGTGACGGCGCTCCTCGTCTGACAGTTCTCTGTGACATACGCTGGGGCTGTAACATTAGGAGAGGCTGCAAAACCTGACAGGGGCACTGACTCATCCTGTGAGGCTGGCTCCAGACTTGCAGTGGGGGATGGTAATCTGCAGGCATCTTTAGGACCCCTAGACACAGGCGGTGACCTTCTTGTGCCTTTGTTACCTCCCCCCGAGACCCTCTTACGAAGAGACATAGTCCCAAGCTACAAAGCAGAGGTACTAGTACATGCAATCACTGTTGTGCTAAAAGTCTCACAATATACATATATGCTTAATACTGCACAACCTGATGCCGAGTAGTTGTCTTAGGATTAGCCTGGATCCGACGACTTTAGGATGCTCACTGCCCACACTCTGTGTCCATCTATTTACAGAGCTCTGAATGCTCTGGGCTTTTAAATTAGCCACCTGGCGTCTGCACACCTGCAGTGGAGGAAGTGAGCAATTGGACACCAGCTTCACTGAGTGTGTATCTGAAAAGCACGTAAGTTTGCTCCTTACTCCCTCTAGTGATGGAAATCAGCTAAGACATGCAACTACTCATTGAAGAAAATCCATTTGTAATATTAATATATATATATATATATATATATATATATATATATATATATATATAGGATTAACTTCTCCTACCTGTCCCCGCCGCAGGAACTGCTGAGAACAGACAGTTTCCAGCCTTCACCCATCACGGCGGGTAGCGTTGTGCCAACCTTCAGGGTTTTTTGGGTTCCTACTCAGAGAAACATCTTACCTGGACCTGTAAAAGACTCTGCCAGAAACTTTCATGCCACTGTTTTAATAGTACACCAAGCCTGGTTTTCTCAGAGCCCAGTCCTCCAAAGAGACCCTTACAGGCAAAACCTCGCTTCTTCGGATGATGAGGCCCGGGTACCATACCATCTTGGGAGTCAAAATATCGGCCCGAGATATGGATCTGGTCAGCATAGCCCTTTAAGCCCCTGCAGGGACCAAACTGGAGCTTTCTTCACAGCACATGTTTTAAGTGACCAACCACCTTAGACACTGGTGAAAAAACTGAGGTCCTCCCCGTATGGTAGGGGTTATATAGGGGAGGAATTCTCCTTAATTGGGGTTAACCAGTGTCCAATCACCGATGGTGCCTATCTAACCCACTATGTAATGAATACTCTGTGTCCCGTGATGTATGATCAAGAAATTGGCTATATCGATCTATATATTTCTATATCATTGTTTGTTCAATTTTGTGTGGGTGTCCATTGTTAAATTATATAGCAGGGAAAGATTGTTTATATTTCTGTAATATATTCTGTAATATATTCTCCACACAATACATACACAATACATATTTATCCTCAAATACACAGCAAGGCCCTCTACAGCAATGTTTTGTTTTATTTCTCTGTGTTTTCCTTTAAAATTATAGCCAGACCATACCTCCCAACTTTCTGAGATGGGAACCTATTAGCAAAAGTATGTAGGTCTAGGACACACCCCCTTGCCATGCCCTCCTTTAGGGAGAATTGTCCAAAAAGTAATAATTGGTTAAACCCACAAGTGATTTTTTACCCCTGCTTTTTACCCCTCCTTAATACTGGCTTTTGGAATTTACAAATGCAGCAATTTGGAAATTGGATGAAAGGTTTAGCACTGGGAAACACTTTTTGATAGATAAGTAGGGCATTTTATATACAACTATGAGGGACAGTCCCTCAAAATCAGGGACAGTTGGGAGCTATAGCCAGATCCTTATCTGGGTACGAAGCCTGGGTGGCCAAGAAAGAGAGGGCAGTGAGTACACGTCCCTTCCTTCTGGTAAAAAAGCAGGACACATGTCTGTTAACATTGGAGGGACCTTGCAGGGAGGGGTGGCTAAATTCTTCCATTAAATGCACCTTGTCCCCACCACTACATCCTATTCATTCTATATGCTGAAAAGGGATGAGAACAGAATAAAGGGGCACTGATATTTCCACACACCTATAGTATTGAATACTGATACATAAGTACCCCTCATTACTCATTTCAAGAAGGTGTTCAATGTAAACAAACACAAAGACATTCCAACAGTCCTTTAATTCAAATAACCGATCATTGCTGATAAATGACACATTCCCGGCGCTGCAAAAATATAAGCATATCCATAATATTTTAATGTCACTGGGCATCATTTGGTTCAATGGGGTAAATGTTAGGCTAATTTGATTTAATGGAGGCTAATGTTAACATAGATATACAAGATAGAGTTGCTAATCACTTGTCACATGATTTCTGGGTGCCATAAAAAATAAATATATATACACAAATCATAAAGTGTGTTTTACTCTGCCAATGAAAGAAAAGTTGTGATAGTGTACAGTAAAGTCTTGGTTTGAGAGTAACTTGGTTTGAAAGCGTTTTGCAAGACAAACAAAATTTTAAAACAAATTTTGACTTGATATACAAGTGATGTCTTGATATACAAGTAGCGTCATGTCACACCTGAGTATAAAAGAGAAGAGGCACCTCTAAATGTAGCAATATGGTTACATTTAATGAAGGCACAACATTTAGCAACATATTGCTACACCTAGAAGTGCCTCTCTTCTCTTTTATACTCTGTAGCTCCTGCTGGATTTTGCTTCTAATCCCCTTGTGGACACTTCCATTTGTGGATGGACGTTTTATGGTTACACAACCTGGTCATATTGCTATAATCTTTTTTATATGGATTATAAACTGAAGGACCTATAGATAAATGGTTGTGGAACATATCATTTGAGTTTCCATTATTTTGTATGGGGAAATTTGCTTTGATATACAAGTGCTTTAGATTACAAGCATGTTTATGGAACGAATTATGATCGCAATCCAAGGTTTTACTGTATATCAAAAACAGTCACTTTGAAAACACAACACAATGCAAGATATCAACTTTAATTAGCCAACAGTTCTTGCAGCCACTACAGATGATCAACACATACATACTGTATCTCATGAGAAGCAATTTGGTGTGTAACATTATGCCACAGGTGCACATATAATTTGAGCATTTTCAAATTTACCATTGGGTCGTCTCGCATGATTATGCTACTGAGACACTGGAAATACTTTTCATAGCAGTGCTTATTTATCAGTTTGATAGTAAATCAGCTCCATAGTCTTTTAACCCTTTTACTCCCACCGACTTATGCAGTACATCAGTAGCACAGAGGGCTTTTCACACACTCCTGGCTGTTGCAGTGACTGGTAGCGTGTGTAAATCTAACAAGCTGACTGTTGGCTGTTAGGTGGAAGTGACCTGGTGGCTATGGGGTGTGTGAATCACTTTCACATATCCCTGTTACTGTGTCCCCCTGAACACACCCCTCCATTCACAGCAGGTGCATCTTGTCCATTCTCTAATCTCGCGTTCCTGTTACTGACCCAGAATTGACGTGTAAAATGTCACTTCTGGGTCCTGATGTCCCTTTCCCCAACTGGTATAGCTAGGAAAGAATTGAATGCAGTGATATGTGCACTGAATTCATTTCATAGGATGACAGTTGAGACATCAGGAGTTTCAATAAAGAGAACCTTTCATCAAAAAAATACATCACATAGGGGACTTTTTGATAAAATAAAAAACAAAGTTTAGTTAGAAAAATGTAAAAAAAAAGTGCAAAAAATTCAAGTTACACAAAAGCACTTATTATCCCCCCCCCCCCAAAAAAGAACAAAATGGAGCCCCCCCACCCCTACATATGATGGTAAATGCATGTGTCGATGTTGCATAATTATGAAAATATTGATTGCGCTACACGTTACATATCCTCACACATTCCAGAGTGACAGTAATTATTCTAGGCCCACTATTCATGGGTAATTCTAAACTCATGACTTGTAGGAGCTTTTAAAGTATCACTTATAGAAAATATAGGGTACCAAAGTTTTTTGCCATTTCATGGGTGTACACAATTTTAAGGCTTGACATGTTGGGTATCTATTTACTTGCTGCAACCATATCTTTTATATCTTGCCGCAAATTCAGTAATGTATTGTCTTTATGTACCTTAAAATAACTTTTTGTGTATTCTTTACTGAAAGAATGCATTGTCTAAACTTTAATCAAGTGGGGGTCTGCTTTTCGAAAATAATATATTTTGGGGTTTTACATAATCTTTAAGCCTAAAATGATTTTTTAAACATCAATCAAAAAATGCAGAAACGGATCTGACAGCAAAGGGGTTAAGCAAACATTTTGCAATATTATAGAGTGAGACACACAAGGTAAAGACAGTCTGTAAATAAGTTAATTTACATTTTGACATAGCCAAGTTGAGTTTTCTATAAAAAATATTGCAAATTTACCAAATGTGTAGTTGCATTAAATGTTCATGTGGTTATTCACATGCAGAGAGTTTGACTTACAAGATTCCCACACATTATAACGCCCTTTATACGATTCCATTTTTACCCAGCTCACATACCCACTAAACAGTGCATATCACTGAAGCTAGCCATAGAGCCAACATGGAATACCCACAGATCTTACAATAAACAAAAATGGAAAACTGACTGAAGAAGGAATGCTTCCAAACAACACAGTCAAAGACCAACATATGAAGGTGATATACTAAGATTCTAAACATTCTATATATTGAAACTGTATGTATCTTGGAGGAATTTGTATCTATGTCTGGGTACCATTTTAGGGAAGGATTAATAATTTATTCTGAAAGTTAAACAGTGAAAGACTGATGATCACGAGCAAAAGATCATTGATAGTGTGACTTGTAGATAAGCCTTGATTGATTGAAGAGGAGATACTCATGACATTGAGAGGCCAGACTCAAGGAAGTTTAATAACGCTAAACAACACATGTTTAATCATCTTAACATATGTGAGAGCCTGAATTCCGATGGTATTTTTATCATAGATTTAAATAAAATTATTTTATACTTTTACTATTTTACATAATTATCTTTTTTTATAAAATAAAAAGTTAAACAGCAGTATTTATTTATATACATGTGTTTTAGAAAAATAATGCAGGTGCTTATGATTATTTAAACAATACTCACACTTTGTACTTGCTAGCTTTCAAATTGTACTAAACTTGACTTACTGGATTTTTCTGACAATATGATGTATAAAAGTATATTGTGTTAAAATGCACAAGCTGCTTCTGTTGATGAATCCATGCATGTTTATTCATAAAATATTCATTTTGGATAACCTTATTGAGCTAACTAGCATAGTGAAAAATGCAGGCTGTCAAATGGAAACATTTTGAAAAATTGAAAAAATACTTGGCCTGAAGCAAAGAAAGTAACAACAGTGAAAATTTAGAATAATGCATCAGCTGCTCTCTATTGTCAGCAAACAAAAAGGTGTAAAAACTGAAAACCAATAGATAGGAAATAAAACATGTCAGGATGATATCTTGTGTATGTTTACAATCAATAGACATTTAGGAAATGTTAATTTATATCCTTGAAGCCTGTTTATATGGAAACTTCAGATAAAAGGAAATTAAAAACAAATGTAGGAAGCACTAATATAGTGAGTAAGAACTTGTTCTGTCAAATTAAATAAACTGACACAATTTAAAGACAGTTTTAAAATGTTTAAAATGCATAGGGATTTATTAATAAATCAGAAATGTGACATTCACTGCCCACCTACCAAACATTAACAGCATCCAAAGGTGGCTGCTCTGTCCATAATCAAAAAGCAGAACTCCAACCAAAAATACCACAATCAAAATAAATGACCAATGAAAAGATAAAATACCAAAACCAGCTTTTGTTGTAATATTCAGCTTCAATGTAGATATTTCATCTGCAGTATTTTATTCTGCCACTATATTCCCTTAGTCTTATGGCCAGCATCAATAAACCTACTTCCTCTGAGCACAGATCATCCTTTACCCAGCCCAGCCTGTGACCGGACAGTGAAATGAAAAGCAGCACAGTGATGAGCTTGTCTCTCTGTCACTGTGCACATGAATTGATGGGCTCCTTGTGCTTCTTCTTGCTTCTATTATTGCAGTACAGAAACTGAAAGAGGCTGATATCATGTCAAAGTTATGTACTTACTATACTATACTATTGTATTTAAAGATGCATTAAAATATGTATCAATGAGTACAGAGTTGCTTTAATTTGCGTCTTTTATATCTTTCCAGCATTCAGCTTTAATATCTGGTCTGTGCACATGTAACCAGAGTAAAGTATATTAGGTACACAACAGGCTATACAGAGAAGTATGGAGCATATCCAACACACAGTTGGCTAAATCTTATATTTCACATTGTTCTTTACTGTAAAAATGTGGCATGGTCTACCTAGCATATCTGGCACCTTTTCTAACAGTAGAAGGGGCTTAAAGGAGCATAGTTAAATAACATGTGAGTCTACTCCCCCTATACACAGCACACTTTTACCCACAAAGTATACTCCAATAACCGTGCCACAAGTAAGAGTGTAACAACCCTCAGCACACTCATAAAAAAAATGAAACAGTTCCATTACATATGCTTTTCTACACACATCCTACTGTAAAAGAGCACTTTAGGAGTAATGTGGTTTCAGTGCAGTGGTCAGGAGTATGTCATATACAGCCCAGCGTACAGAGTGCAGTAATCAGGAATATGAAACACAGTGTCTATGCCTGAAGGCTCAGGAGTATGTAATGTAGAAATTGAAGTGGTTAGGGGTGCATAATGCACATAGCGAAGGGGGCAAGAGTGCATTACGTAGAGAGTGCAGTGGTCAGGAGTGTACATAGCACATAGTTCAAGCATTAGAAATGCATACACATAGGCCTCTCTACAAAGTACAACCAATAATTACCCCCCCAGTACATATTTCCCCAAGCTCATATCCTGCACAGTACAGCTGTCCCCTAACATCCCGAATTCCCTCCTCCCAACTTTCCCTCCCCAACCCTCAGTATAGACCCCTGCAGCACAAATCCCTCAATACAAACTCCCTCTTAGCAGAGACCACTGAGTACAGACTGCCCCCCAGCACAGACTCCTCAATACAGACCTACCCCCAGCACAAACGGACCCTTCTTGTACAAACTCCTTAATACAGACACCCCTCCCCAGTACGGACCCGTCAGTACAAACACCAAAACCCTCCTCCCAAGTAAAGACCATCGTGATACAGACACCTCCTTCTCAGTACAGACACCATTAGCCCCCAGTACAGACTCCTCACTACAGACACCATCACCCCCCTCCTCAGTAGAGACCCCTCAGCACAGTCATCCCTATTTCCTGGTACAGACCCTTTAGTACAGACACCATCACTCCTTTCAGTACAGACCCCTAAGTACAGACATCATCACCCCCCCAGTACAGACCCCTAAGTACAGGCACCTCTTACCAAGTACAGACCTCCCCAGTACAGACCCCTCAGTAAAAATCTCCCCCTTCCCTAAGCTTACTCACCAGATACAATGACCAAATAAGGCTGCAGTTCAGAGTGAAGGGGATTTCTCCTTTTGGCTCTGCCATATAACTGGAGCAGGCAAGGAAACTTTGAACTGCGGATGTCAGGGGAACAGTGGATGCCAGCTCTCTGGGGGTATTGTGGCCTTCAGACATTTATTGTTGTGTGTGCTACATAGTGCAGGCAGCACCAAGCAATACAAAACAGAAAGGGCAGGTGTTAAGTTGATAAGTATCCTTGACTATTGTAATTAGGCTCTTCTGTAAACTCATATGTAAAATGAGAATCTTCACCTATTTACAGTATCTAAAATTTATATATTTGACACTTTTCAGCACACTCACTCATATTCCATTACCATAATATATCCTCATCCTAAAGTGCAGCTCCACCCACAAGGGAAAGCTCCGCTTGTTTGCTTCCTCCCCTCTCCACTGCTACATTTGGCACCTTTCGGGGGGAGCAGATACCTGGTTTTGATACGTACCTTCTCCCAAATCCAGATGACTTTGCCGCAAATCGCAGCAAAGTCGCATGGAAATTCAGCCCCCTCCTCCTTCCCCCTCCTGCCAGGCCATTCACAAAGTGCAGCATGCTTCACGCATGCACAGTAGGGAACCAGCTGTGAAGCCACAAGGCTTCACTGCCAGTTTCCCTTACAAGAAATGGCAGTGGCAGTACCTGAGAGCTGGGGTGAAGATACCACTGGATTCGTGGACAGGAAAGTATCCTAGTGTTAGAAGTCAGCAGCTAAAGTATGTTTAGCTGCTGACTTTACATTTTTTATGAAGGCGCCAGGAGCTCCTCTTCATATCTAGTTTTCCAGACCATTCCCATACAACTACCTGTCTCTTTCTTCGCCTCCTTATGTCAAGCCTGTGCATCTTTTATATGGAAAGGCAAACCTCCCAGAATTAAATTTGAACCCCTCACCCTACCTAAAATCAAAAGGGGAATTGCCGTTATGACCTGCATCACTATTACTGGGCAGCTCATCTAGCCCGAATAGTAGACTGGAACATTCATCACACAGTCAAGGATTGGGTTACACTAGAACACATAATTACTCCTCGATGTTTGAGATGCCTACCATGGATGCACCCACAGTACATTTCACCCCAGGCTAAACTTAACCCCCTAATTGGCCACACATTGGAAGTCTTTCGACCTACGACCAAACTCTCAAATCTAACTCCTTAATCTATTAACTCTACTACGACTTAATCCAGATTTTCCCCCTGGCACTAATGACAACTTTCTCTCAGAAATTTGGCCCTACAGAGATGTTTTAACATCCCATTTCTACCATAGTGACACTCTTTTGCCTTTGGATGCTCTTAATACTAAACTGGCACTTCACTGGCACTTCACTTTGTTCCCTATTGGACATAATCATAGATAAAACCTGACTGGATGGGAGACTGCTCACCCTGGTTTCACAAACTTAATAATATGGAAAAAATAGAAGAACTCATTAGTATCTCACAAGAACAGATCTCCACATTTACATTAACATGGCACAGCCGGCATCACTTCAAGTCAACACTTGCATACTCAGAGAATGACTAAGATTTCTTACTAATATAAACGTCCTTACAAACTTTGCTGTGTAAACACCACGTTTTATCTTTTTCCTCTGGGTCCCTGTTGGGAAAACAATAAACAGTTGGACCACACAATCCTTGTCAATAGAATAACAATTCCACTAAATTACTACCTCATTAGATGGTGCACATACGGAGAGAGAAGGGATACAGATGTCCCCTTTCCAATCTTCCCCCTCCTTTACTTCCCCTTCTGTCTTTCTCTATTCCTTTCCTTCCCCATCAACCTATTTCCAAATTTTTATTTTATTTTATTTTTATTTTTTTTATTCTAGCCCAGGATTACCCATTATTACTGTAGTCATTACTACCTTCTAAAAATTTCAATGACCAGGTCTTTGTAATTGCAACAATAATCAAAGACTTTTCTATGGATATTTATCTTCTTATTATCCAATTGAGCTGGTTCCTATTTCAAAAGTTTATATACATCTATGTACCTTGTACTCACATGTACTATAATACCACCTTTTGCCTTTTGTTTTATAACTGTCAACTGTATGACATATGTCCTATGTATGTTCCATCTCTTTCAATAAAAATGTATGAAACAAAAAAAATCCACTTTTATACCTAAACTAGAGAAAAAAATATTACAGTCAAATCCTGCTTTTCTGGTAGATGATGTGTAATACGATTTTCTAAGGTTACCTACAAGTCAGAAATTGTACAACAAATGAGACATGGATTGGAATCCAATTTCAAATTATGCATTGAACATTTGCATGCTTCTTCACAAAATTAAAGACACCAGCCCCTATCTCACAGCTTGCCCTAAATTTAGGTTAATTGGAGCCACATTACCACAAGTTGCAAAGAGACCCCTTGCTATGTTTATTTAGTAATTGGTTTCCACCAAATTACTTGCATAAGGCCTTAGGAAACAGAGTACACATTTGCCTACTCCTAGCTAGTTTAGAGATAATGTCGCAGTGGTTTTCTTACATGTCCCTTTTGTTGTGGGCCTTCTTTCAGCTATTAAAGTGCTGATGTGGAGGAAAAGACTTAAAGCACAAATGGACAATACCCTCACTGTAAGGGCTGACTTCTTCTTTAGCCTATTTATTTTAGAGGTGAGAAACAATGTGTAATTCTTACCTTGCTCATGCAGGCTTTCTCTCCACCATACCACCAATCCCAAGCAGCAGCTCTGTTCAAGGCAGGACCAGCCATCTAGCATTGTACATGAGGGCATTAAGAAAATAATTTCTTTCCCCCGAACAAAAGAACAGTTAACTCTAGAAGTGTGGGAATGGGGTGGGGGATGGGGGTGAGGGTTGGGGGTTGCTATTTACTCCTTTTTGTATAATGAGTAGAGATTAGCTTTAAGTCAAATATGGGAAGGGAGGTCAGTTAAAGGTGTGTGCATGTATATGCTGTAGTTGTCTAGAACACTGGTGTTAATATTATTATTATTATTATTATTATTATACAGGATTTATATAGCACCAACAGTTTGCACAGTGGTTTATAATATAAAAAGGAGACAATACAGTTATAATACAATAAAATACAAGAGGATTAAGAGGGTCCTGCTCAGAAGAGCTTGTAATCTAATAGGGTGGGGCAGGTGGTACAAAAGGTTGTAACTGTGGGGAATGAGCTGATGGAAGTGTAGAAGATTAGTTGGAGACGTGATAGGTTTTCCTGAAAAGACGAGTTTTCAGGAATCGCCTGAAGGTAGCAAGAGTAGGGGATAGCCAGACAAGTCGAGGTAGCGAGTTCCAGAGGATGGGAGAGGATCTGGAGAAATCCTGGAGATGAGCATGGGAGGAAGAGACGAGAGAGTTTGAGAGTAGGAGGGGTCGATTTGGGTGATATTTGGAGACAAAATTGGTGATGTGGCTCGTATGTATGTTATGGTTAGTATTTGAATTTAATTCGCTGGGTGATTGGGAGCCAGTGTAGAGATCAGAGGAGAGGGTTGGCAGACACTGAGCAGTTGGTAAGGTGGATAGGTCTGGCAGCAGCATTCATGATAGACTGAAGAGGGATAGCCTATGGAGAGGCAGGCAAATGAGAAGGGAGTTGCAATAGTCAAGGCGAGAGATAACAAGGTAGTGAATGAGGAGCTTGGTGGTTTCATTTGTTAAAAAGGGGCGAATTTTAGAGATGTTACGGAGGAGAATTTTCCAAACTTTTGACAACGGTTGTACTTAGGGATGAAATGACAAGTCAGAGTCTAGGATTACACCTAGTACCCTGGCGTGAGAGGAGGGACTGACAGTTGCATTGTTGATTTTGATGGAAAAGTCATGGAGGGGGCACGGGCGGGGGGGAATATTAATAGCTCAGTTTTAGAGAGATTTAGTTTAAGGAAGTGGTACAAATCCATGCTGATATGTCAGTTAGTAAGTTATTAATGCGAGAGGAGACTGAAGGAGTGAGGTGAGGAGTAGACAGATAGATTTGGGTGTCATCGGCGTATAAGTGGTATTGGAAGCCATAGGCAGTTATCAATTGACCAAGGGAGGAGGTGTAGATAGAGAAGAGAAGGGGTTCAAGAACAGAGCCTTGGGGGACCCCCACAGAAAGGGGCAATGGAGTGGAGGAGACAGAGTTGTAGGTGACACTGAAGAAGCGCTGTGATAGATAGGCAGAGAACCAGGATAGAGCAGAATCTCAGAGGCCAAGGGAATGTAGTTTATTGAGAAGGAGAGGGTGGTCAACAGTATCAAAGGTTAATATGCAGACAACCCTCAGTGCTAGGCAAGTTTTAAGTTTCACTTAACTGAACTGATGTGCTTTTTTTTTCTTTTAACTTGTTGTAACTTTTGCAAGTTGGAAATTAAAATCCACCAGTGTTTAGCTCAGTTATACTGTAACTTATAATTCTAGGCTTTAAGTAGTAATATGTATTTTTTAAGTTCAACCCTAACAACATATTAGTTGTATGCAAAATTGCAATTTTGGCTTGGTTATGATATAACTTCTAATTCTAGGTTTTATGCAGCAATTTGCCCTGTTAAATTCCACCCTAACTTCCATTTCAGTTATATGCAAAATGGCAGCAAAATTAAGTGATTTCACTGATTAGTTTGTTCCTGCTTCCAATAGCAGCTTTTCTAAACAACAGCTTATAGCATTTTGAAAACTATGTTGCTTGTCCAGCAAACTTAACAACAATTTGTTCTCTATAATTTCTAAAAGTATTTCTGCTTGTCCAGCAGCTATTACAGCTTGAACATTTTACTAGTATTCTTGCTTGTCCAGTGACCCTTGCATTGTTGGCTTTATTCCCAGAACATGAATTTTGCCATTACTTGCCATTTTTGCAAAACAAAATTTTTTTTTTGGTTTACCAACACAATTGGTTAGACTCTAATGTATATGTCCCAAATACTAAAAGTTTTTAGTCACTTTGTCATTAAACAAAATGACAACATTGATTTTAAATGTTTATTATCCATGCTTTTTTCTATGTTACAACAACAAAAAATCCAAGAAATGCTTGATCACATCTTCCTGACCAGAGCATTTTTTGCAATTCGGCACTGCGTCGCTTTAACTGACAATTGCGCGGTCGTGCGACGTGGCTCCCAAACAAAATTGATGTCCTTTTTTCCCACAAATAGAGCTTTCTTTTGGTGGTATTTGATCACCTCTGTGATTTTAATTTTTTGCACTATAAACAAAATAAGAGCGACAATTTTGAAAAAAACGCATTATTTTTTACATTTTGCTATAATAAATATCCCCCCAAAAATATATAAAAAAACATTTTTTTTTCCTCAGTTTAGGCCGATCGTATTCTTCTACATATTTTTGGCAAAAAAAATCGCAATAAGCGTTTATTGATTGGTTTGCGTAAAAGATATAGAGTTTACTAAATAGGGGATAGTTTTATGGCATTTTTATTAATATTTTTTTTTTTACTAGTAATGGCGGCGATCAGCGATTTTTATTGTGGCTGCGACATTATGGCGGACATGTCGGACATTTTTTTTTTTTTTTTTGAAAAAAATTTTATTGAGGTTTGCATAGTATAAACAAGTACATTGCAGTAATCTCATAGCATGTTAGCTTGTATACATACAAATAGATGCATTTGACTGACCATATATAAGGCAAGAGCAAAACAAATCCATCTTGGAATAATGGGGAGGGGGGGGGGGAAGGGGGATCTGCCAAGCGGATCACTGCTTATGAAAGACTAAGAACTGACCAAGCTAATACCCATAATGATGGGTGCATAACAGTACATCACAATACAACCTCAGGAGTGGAAGCATAGTATAGACAACAATATCTTATAAAGATGCATTACGTTCAAGTAGTGTCAATGTAGACTGTGGGAGTAACCAATGTCAGAGATATGAGGGACATGGAAGTCAAGGGGCTGTGATGGTTTTGTGGCGAATTGTGGCATATGTAAGCTGGGGGGGTCCTTCTGAGCGGGGTACTTAATTTTAAGGTTGCCCAGAGAATTTGAGATATCTCTTTTCAGGTACCAGTCCGTGTATCGGAATGGGCGCATGACATCTTGCAGAGCCGTCTGAGTGAATGTGGCTTCTATATATTTGCGCCACCTCATGAAGAAGCGCGAAGTAGAGCGAAAGTTGAGTGAAATGGTGTCGAGCCTTTCCATGTAGAAAAGTGCCATCATGGCTTTTTCAACTTCGGGTAATGTAGGTGGCGTTGGTATAATCCAATGGTTCATTATCGTTCTGCGGGCTACTAGAAGGAGTAGTTGTGCCCATTGGGGAATATTCGTAGGTCCTCTGGTTGTTGGAGGATCTGTTTGGGGCGTGTATCCAAATAGGCATAATAATTGATCCCTTGGGATCTGTGCTTTATTGATCCTGTCAATGTGCTCTAAGACAGAGTTCCAAAATGTGGTTATGGCTGTGCAGTCCCAAAGACGATGCAACAGGGTGGGGCGTGGTACCGAACACCAGGGGCATTTCATTTGATTTGGATTGTCTTTGGTGAAGTAAAAAGGGTAGTATGCTCTATGTATAATTTTGAATTGGGTTTCCCGCCACGTTTCAGATATTGTTAGTTTGCGGACTTGTCTGTATCCTTCAAGTATTTTTTCTGACAGTTCGTCATCTCCTAGGATAACAGACCATTTATGAAATGGTTTGAGGTGGTATTTTGCAGATTGATGTTGGATGAGGTAGGAGTAGAGATTGGTGATGGAATAATCATTTTGCTGTAATACTGTGTCTATGAAGGATTTCTGGAGGGGATCAGATTTGGGTCCATAGCAAGACTTCAAATAGTCGATTAATTGAGAATAAAAGAATACATGTTTTGCTGGTAGGGAGAATTCGCTAGCCAACGACCGGAAAGGTTTGAAGCGCCCCGAGGTACCCTGGTATATAGAGACTACTTTCGTGAGGCCATTGGATCTCCATTGATCAAACGCTTTGTGCATCGTGGATGGGAGAAACATAGGGTTTCCTTGAATGATTAAGTGCCTTGAAATGTTTGAGGGAAGTCCCAGTAGTTTTCGTACTTCTCTCCAGGCAATTACAGTGTCTCTGATAAGTGTATTGGATTTGAGGTGGGGTGAGAGAGCGTTGAGGTTAGAATGAAGGATAGCTGATAATGTGTGAGGTGAGGTCATGGCAGCTTCAAGAGAGGTATTGCAATATTTCGACTTTCCATTCAGCCAATCCAAACCTTGTCGAAGCAAACACGACAGATTATAAAAACGTAAATTGGGCAGACCCGCCCCACCCTCGGACTTCGGGAGATATAGTTTTTGTAGCGCGATACGTGGTTTTTTGCGAGACCAAATAAAAGTAATTAATGCTTTATGTATTTTCTGTACATCTGAATGTTTTAATAATAAAGGTATGGTCTGCATTGGGTAGAGCAGGCGCGCAAACGACACCATTTTGAATAGGTGACATCTCCCAAAGAGCGAGAGGGGGAGGGCCGCCCAAGCTTCCAACTCCTGCACAATCTTAGTTATCAGAGGTGGGTAGTTAAGTACATAGAGAGAGGAGGGTTCACGTCCTATGTGTATGCCTAGATATGTGATATATCGGGTTGTCACTGTAAATGGTGATAGATGTTTCCATTTAGTTGCCAATCGTGGGTGTAGTGGTAGGATCTCGCTTTTATCAAGGTTAATTCTAAAGCCCGAGCTTAGTTGAAAAGCCGCAAATAGTTCACGCAGTTTTTCAAAGTCTGAAAGAGGATTAGTGGAAAACAACAGTATGTCATCTGCGAATAATGCGGATCTGAGAACCTGGTCTCCTATTGTGATTCCGCTGACCCCATCTTGTGCGTTTAGTAGTCTGGAAAGTGGTTCTATGGCCAAGTTGAAGAGTAAGGGGGAGAGTGGGCATCCCTGTCTTGTTCCCTTAGTCAGGGGAATCGAGGCCGACATGAAGTCAGGAGTGACAAGTCGAGCTGTCGGGGAAGCATACATTTGTTGAAGGAAACTCATGATAGGGCCCGTGAAACCGAATTGTTGTAGTACTCGAAATAGCCAGGACAAACTAACGTTGTCGAAAGCCTTTTCGGCATCTAGTGATATAATAGCGACATCTTGGTCTGGATGAGTTGTAGCGTAATGTAACGCCATTAGTACTTTTCGTATATTTAAAGTGGCAGAACGACCCGTAACAAATCCCGATTGAGCTGGGTGTAACAATGAAGGGAGAAGATGTGCTAAGCGCGACGCAACAATTTTAGAGAGGATTTTGACATCTACGTTTATGAGGGATATTGGGCGATAGGAACCTGGCAGTTGGGGGTCTTTTCCTTTTTTAGCTATTAGTTTAATGTGGGCTTGTGTCCCTGTAGGGAGATACGGCCCCCCATTCCACATGGCTGCATATACGTGCTTTAGGGTGTCTGGGATGAAGTCTTTGGTCATTTTATAAAATTCAGCTGTGTATCCGTCGGGACCCGGGGCTTTATTAGATGACATATTTTTGATCGTGCGTCGGATATCGTCGGTTGTGATAGGTGCATTAAGTGCCTCTAGCTGTGCAGTTTGAAGTCTGGGTAGATGTACTTTAGACAGGAGGGCTTCCGTAATGGCTGGATCCGTCTGGTCGGCAGCGTATAAGTCTGTGTAGTATTTACTGATTATGTTACTGATTTCATCAGTAGACGTAGTTATGGATCCATCTGCATTTCTCAAAGTAGAGATGCGGGTGGGTCGTCTCGCTCCTGCACACAGTTTGGCCAGTAGCTTGCCAGCTTTGTTGCCATACCTGTGGAAATGTATTTTAGAGTATGCCAACCTAGCCACCTCCTGATGTTCTGCCCAAAGATCAAACGTGCACTTAGCTTGTCTCCATGTTCGGATATTATCAGGTGTACGATTTAAAGTTAAGCAGTCATGAGCTGTGCGTAGCGCTTCACTGGCTTGTCGGTATTGTTGTTTAGAGTGTTTTTTGAATTGTGTGGTATATGAAATGATCGTCCCCCTGAGGAAAGCTTTGCCAGCTTCCCAAAAGAGATTAGGTTCGGTAATATGTGCTCCATTGGTGGAGACATAATCGTTCCATGCCGTGGTTAGTGTGTGTTGAAAATCCTGGTTGTCCATCAAGTAGGATGGAAAGCGCCATATGGGCGAAGGAGTTGAAGGTGCCATCTGTGTCATGTGTATAGATATAGGGCTATGATCTGATATCCTAGCGTCTAAGATCTCTGGTTCGCATAGGGTGTTGATTAGTGCAGGGGAGGCAAAGAAGTAGTCAATGCGCGAAAAGGAGTTGTGTGGGGGTGAGAAAAAAGTGTACTCCCTGTCTGTCGGGTGGTACAGACGCCAGACATCCGCATATTGCATGGAAGCAATAGCTTGTGCCAGTAGAGTAGAGTCAGGCGCTTGCGATGTGGGATTATGTGTTCGGTGGGTGGAATCTTTTGTGCGGTCTGCTAGTGTAGACATGACTGAGTTAAAATCTCCACCCACTAAGTGTAGTGTTTCAGGAGCGGAGAGTATCCATTGCACCATGTCTTGGAAGAAGGAGGTGTCTGGCGAGTTAGGAGCATAGATGTTAGTGATAGCCACTTGTTTGTTGCCTATTGTCAGGTGTATGGTCATTTTGCGGCCTGATGAGTCAATCCTAACGTCTCTTAATGTGTGTTTTAGGTTTTTATGTATCAGTATGGCCACACCTGCTTTGCGGCCTATTGCAGGTGATCCATATACCACACCCACCCATAATTTACGTAAGCGGGTTAGATCGTCTGCAGACAGGTGCGTTTCCTGCAGCAGGGCCACATCTGTCTGAAGACGTTTCAGATGTCTAAGTATAGCCATTCGCTTACATGGAGAGCGGAGTCCCTTGACATTCCATGAAGTGAACTTTAAGTGGTTCTCACCAGTTGAAGAGGCCATGTCCGATGTTGAGGAGTGTATTGGGTTGAGGAGATGGAGTAAAATCTCCAATCAGACAGTGCATCTGCAATCTGAAGGTGATCTAAGTTTCCTGAGGTTATAAGTATTGAACAGGTGATTACATTTGATAAGTAAACATAACTAAGGATGATAGAGAAGAACAGTTTGGCAGAAGGTAAATGGGAAAAACCTTTAACAGGCATTATGGGCTTCACTTTTTTCCACATGAGGTTCGATTACTTTTCATGGCTCCCATCGATCTCCCATTCTACTCTCGGCTGCAGGTGTTGAGCCAGAGGGAGGGGGGGTAAAAGGGCATGGGGGAGGAGATGTTAGTAGATTGGAAGTCCTGGGGACTGAGATTTTACACGAGACATATCCAGTCCTCACCTAGGAGGGCGGCGTCTTTGAGTGATTAAGTTTTGTGAAGTAAAAGCTAGAAACAAGGGGAATCAGAGAAGTGGATCAGCAACTGAAGCCTCAGTGGTGGTTAAATAGCTTAGCCCGTAGACAACACAATTTTTTCAAAGCAATACCACTATATTAAACCGAACAAGTATTGAATAAACGAAAACGTGCCTAAGTATAGCAGCATGTTGCAATATTAGCTGTGGGTGTTCATTCAGGTACATAGGGTATAAAAGGTGTAAAAAACAACGTAAGGTGAGATGAAAGGGAGCATGTGGGGGGAGTAATACTACCCGTCTCCCGGATAGGCGAAGCAGCATCTGTCCCTTGTAGGTCATCAGCGGTGTCCCGAACGGTCCTCTTTCTGCGTAGCACGAAGACGCTTGTATGGGGGTTTGGTCGGGCTACGTTGGGGTTTAGCAGACGAAAATGGAGGGGTCTCCGATGTTGTAGTATAGTCCTCCGTTGATTTATTATGTTCCATTTCCGTGTCCAGGGTAGAGATAAATTTTTCCGCTTCGTCCAGCGTGGTGAAAGTGAGTTGTTCTCCATCCTGTGTTTGAACTCGAAGGGTGGCCGGATAGGCCAAGGAAAATCTGAGCTGATGGTTGTATAGAATGGAGCATATTGGAGAAAAAGCCTTGCGCTTATTCATGACCTCTACAGAGTAGTCGGCGAACAGCAGCAGTTTCGCGCCATCTACCGTTAGTGAGCGGGAACGACGGAACTTTTGCATGATGGCATTTTTATCTGCGTAGTTCAGGTACTTGACAATAACATGTCGGGGCTTTACGCGGGTTTCCGTGTATTGTCCAATGCGATGCGCTCTTTCTATTATGCATGGTATGCGGAGGCCCAGTTGTTCGGGAATGATCTTTGCACATATATTGGTCAGTTGTTGGGTAGTGATCGATTCAGGAAGTCCTATTATCCTTAAATTGTTTCGTCTCGAACGATTTTCGAGATCGTCGAGTTTTTCCCAGATCTCTCTGTGTGTGATGCTCATACGTGCTACTGCAGCAGATGTAGCAGTGGCTTCATCTTCCAGTGAGGAGATTCGTTCCTCTGTGTGTGAGATCCGCTGTGCTTGTGCCTGCACTTCAACATGGAGCAGCTCTAGCCCCCTGCTTACTGCTGTGTCTACTGTGGCAGCAAGAGTGGGTCCTAGCAGCGCTACAACTGCTTGGGCTATGCCTTCAGGTGATGCAGGGTCAGCAGCTATAGTTACTGGGGCTGATGGATGTAAGGTGGGCTGTTGTGGAGGCAGTGGAGGCGGCTGCAGCAGTTCAGCTTGAGAGATCACGGCCGCCATTTTAGCTGCGCCTGTCTCTGTCCCTTCAGCCTGTGTCAGTGAGGCGGACGCCGCTCGGGCGTATGATCGCTCCACAAAGCGATCCATATGTGTCCCCTCTGAGCGGCAGTATAAGGGGGGATCTCCCCGAGGCTTATGCCAGGCTTTTAGGCCGATTTTATGGAGAGCGGTGCGGGAGCTGTGGGTTCCTACCTCCTCCTCATATGGCGCCGGAACCGGAAGTATCGGACATTTTTGACACATTTTTGGGACCATTGTCATTTATACAGCGATCAGTGCACTGATTACTGTGTAAATGACACTGGCAGTGAAGGGGTTAACCACTAGGGGGCGGGGAGGGGTTAAGTGTGTCCTAGGGAGTGATTACTAACTGTAGGGGGATGGGCTGTGTGTGTCATTACTCTGATCACAGCTCCCGATGACAGGGAGCTGTGATCAGTGACACTTGTTACTAGGCAGAACAGGGAGATGCTGTTTACATCAGCATCTCCCCGTTCATCCTCTCCGTGAGGCGATCGTGGGTATCCCCGCGGTGATTGAGTCCGCAGGTACGCCCATTTGCCCAGCCGTGCCATTCTGCCGATGTACATCGGCGTGCGCCGGTCAGAAACCGGTTAAATTAATGCTTATACTGTATATGTCCCACTGTCAGTGCTTTGATATATTTGCATGCTGTGCAATAAAAGCCTCTGTTTTCAACTGTATAAATAAAAATTAAAAATAAAAAGTTACATTTTCTGACTTGGTATGGGTATTATTTAAGAGTATTATTTAACTTGTAGTTTTCACTCGAAGAATGCCCCACCTCTTGTGGATTAAAAATGATTAGGATAGCTCCTATTTTTTTTTATTTGTAACTAGCCTAATCAAAGTTTGTGTCATTTAAATCATTCTGAGGCAGAACTATTATCCTCTTAGCTATGTGGTCATTTTATTAGAATGTTCACATTTGGTAGTGCTCCAGCCAAGCCTGTGTTTGTTAATCTGGGTTGGGTGAGTGACTCAGGGAGGGCTGGGTGACTCACAGGCAGCAACTCTGAGACCTCTCCCTACTTCTGGAACTCACAGGAAACTTCCAGAAGAATCAGAATGGAGGTAATAAGGAGCTGTCTGGAGTATTCTGAAAGCCCTGCCCAATCCCCAACAGATGGGTTGGCAGGGGGCAGGCCCCCTCAAATACTCATGGTCTGCCCAACTGGGGCAGAGGAGTTTGGGTAGGAGATGGAGTGTTAGGCTGTCAGTGGTCCTTGAGGTAGCCCCCTAGTCTTTGGGGGTGACCTTGGGCCTGGGCTCGGGTGCGTAAGGGATCCACTTCATGACACACAATGGTGTCCTGACTGGAGGCAGGGGAGCAGGAGAACACTCACCAGGTGGGCTGGTGAGTGTTACATTCGGAGAGAACTGAGAGGCATGCCTGAGAGGACTGGGTGGAAGCAGTCTGGGATGAATGCAGAGTCAGTCTGGGAGGAATGTGGAAGTTTAACCAGGAGGGCTAGAGAAAGGGGCAGCTTCAGCCAGGTGGGCTGGAAGTGCCTGAAGAGGTGGTGCTGGGGTGGTGTTGGGATCAGTAGGCACAGAAGAACAGCTGGGCACTAGGACTTTGATACACAAACAAGGGGCCTGCAGTCCCTGCCTGTAAAAGGCTTTTGCAACCAATCTGACTGAGCCTTTTTGGCAGATTACCTAACAGTTTGCCAGCTGGTCCTGAGAGTTGTAGTTCCTCAATCAAGATTTGTGCAGGAGGTGTGTATGTACGGACTATACATAGTTGTGTACCTGAAGAGGAGTTCTGCTAAAAGTTAAATGGGCTTCCCATAATATTCTGATCACTATCCAAGTTTTTTCTCCTCAATAAAACAAAAAAACAAAGCACTGGACTGTTCTTCTGACTCAAGTGTGCTGTGAAGATGCGGTGTGCCTGGCTGTGCAGGGTGGGGAATCCCTTTACATGGGTGGCTCCTTAGGGGGTGCCCTACACATTACTTCAAGATATTTGTGATTTGTTAAGCACTATTTCATTAACCCTATGTAGCAATACATTACCATGCCTTTTATGTATTGGTGTAGCTTGACAATGTGTCATCTTCGCTATTTAAATATTGATTTTTATTCAAATTCATTGTAAAACGTACTGTTTCATTACTTTCTTCCTGTAGTATTTTTTGCTTCTTACTTTACTGGTAACTTTTTTCTTCCATCATAGAACTTGTAGAATAGAAAATAAATGAATTTTAAAAAATAGGATGCAATCAAAGCTATACATTATTCTTAGGTATAAGTGATCTAAAATACACATATTTAAACTGGATTTCTGAAAATTGGTGTACCTAATTTTAATTATAGCCTTATGTTGCTATATTGTCAACACCATGCAATCTACCTCTGTGATGCCTTTCGCGCAGTTGTGTCCTGTTAGACTGCTTGTTAGTATGTGACAGCAAATCTATATCAGAAACAAAACCTGCAGAAGATGTTTTTTGGAAAAACAGTTCAGAAATATACAAAGGTTGGCAGAAAGGGGTCAAATATAGTGTGTATAATGGAGAAGTAAATGTGGTACTGACTGTTGATGGAGATGACACAGGAGTTAAGGGAACTGGGGACCCTTGAGACAATGACAGAGAAATGCAACAGTCCTACTAACCATAGTAGTTTTTAGAGGGATGCTGTGAAAGTGCAGTGCCCACACCATGTTATTTTTGTGTCTATTGTCTCTCAAATCATACACTCTAATGTTTAGCTCAAACCTGCCTCCTATTTATATTGTAACCTATCCAAGCTGCCTACATGCTGTTCAGCCACTGAACAATATTTGTGGCTACTGTCTCTCAAATAATACACTATAATAGACCCCTGTTGTCTCATTATAGAGAACCTATCACAACAAAACTGTGTCACACAGGGGACCTTTGACCCCCTATGTGGTATAAATAAAGGTTTAGTGACAAAGAAGGTTTTTAAAAAACGTGACATCAAAGCACTTAACCCCCCAAAATAAAAAACAATTTTGAAGTATGTGCAAAAGAAGTGACCGCACTCCAATCTTCAGAAGTATAAATGCTTAAATCGTAAAAATCCATGCATAACATCACTAGGCCATGATACAACAGGACTGTAGCAACAATTTTGACCCTGCCAACACGTACATGCACATACAAACTTGTTGAAGGCACCTACACATGAAAATGCCGATTTCACTATACGACACTATATGTTACCTATTTATACACATGTCAGAGTGAAAGCAATAATTCTAGGCTATTTTTTTAAAGTTAGAACTAAACTGATGACTTGTAGGGGCTTTTAAAATGTTGTTTATGGAAAATTTAGTGTACCGAAATTTGTATCCGGTTCACAGGTATATGCAATATGCCAAAGCTTGACATATTGGGTATCTATTCACTCAGTGCAACCTCATCTTTTCTATTTTACTGAACAGTTGTTAATATATTGCAAATGAGGACCCTAAAAAATAAATTTAGTGTATTTTTCCTGAAAATCTTATGTGATCTAAAAAAAATAGAACTGCTAATTTTATATTCTCCAGGGTCTCTGCTTTAGAATTTATATACTTTTTTGGGGTTTTAACTAAACTACAGGCCTAAAACGTTTTTCTTTTAAACAAAAACACAAAAATGGCTGTGGCAATGAAAGTGTTAAAGGCTTTCCCAATAATGTTATTGAAAGAATTGATGTTTTCCCATGTCACACTCAAAGTTGCATTAAAACAGCTCCTTTTTGTCAACCACTTTTTCACATCTTTCAGTTTTCAGTGCTGTCACGCTTGGAATGATAAATACTCAGTCAGTCATCAACACCATACCCAAATTTATTTTTGCCTATTTTTTTGAGACAGAGCTGTCTTCCGGTGGTATTTAACCACCACTGTTTTTTTTTTTTTGTTTTTGCTATATAAAGGAAAAAAAGACCAACATTTAAAAAATAAAAAAATAAACTTTTTCAATTTTTTGTAGAAGCTTTTGCAAATTATTCAGAATCATATATACATACCCTTCTTCCACCAATAAAAAAACAACATTGTCTTTTGTATTAGTGGAAAAACGGTATTTATATATGTGTGTGATTTTTTTATATTATTTTCATTCATTATTTGACATTTATAAAGATATTTTGTATTTACTTATAGTATAACTAAAGGAAAAACTTTTTTAGTTTTGTATAGGGTGGAGAGTTATTGGAACACCTATTAGGCTTTTATTTCTTCTGTCTGTGCTTCCTTAATGGAGATTCACACTCTCTACTTGTCCTATTTACCATTACCATTGAAAATTAAAGGAAAATAAAATCTAGCATTTTGGGTTGTCCCCAGAAACGTAATAGAGGGGAAATCTTACAATGTGGACACTAGTTCTGGTGACTTGGGTGGCCTCCAGGGGATTCCCTAAATTTGCATGGATTTCCTCTCACTTCCTGTTTTGACAATAGGAAGTGAAGTTAAATCTCCCCAATGGGACACAGATGGCAAAACAACTGACAGGGGTTATAAACATTGCTCTATCCAAAATGAAAAAAAAAAGTGTGCCTATAGTTCTACTTTAAGGCAAATAGACTGTGTACTTTGCAAGTTGCTCTACAGCTTAGTAAATGAGATAAAACTTCACTTTACAAAGGATACCCAATCACATGCAAGGAAAACTAGAAAAAAAAATGCATTTTTGCTTGCACGTGATTGCATAATGGAAGTCAGCAGAGCTTCCCCTCGTCTACTAAGCAATGGAGTAACTGCACTTGTAAAGCGCTAAGTCTATGTGCCTTTAGTAAATCCACCCGATCACATTTAGCAAATCCACACCATTACATTTAGTAAATCCACACCACTACATGTAGTGAAAAATACAGTATATATTTTCATACTTTCATTTTCAATAATAATGGTAAACAGGACAAATGGAGAGTGCGAATCTCACTAACAGGGACACAGACAGCAATAAAAACCTGACAGGGGGTTCTAATCTAACTCCACTCTGTCCAAAACTTAAAAAAACTTTTGCCTTTAGTTATACTTTAAGTGAATCAAACCCAATGTTCCTGTGTTTTTCCACATTTAGGTTTCTACGCATTACTGTTGAGAAAACTGATCCAAAAAGGTAGAGACTACCCAAAATTGGCAATTATATTTACACATTCCTTAAATACCACATGCCTGGACGACTACTAACTCATGCATTTAATTGTATTTTTCCCTTTGTGAATTGACTTTAACCCTGTTTTATGTGGTATTTACTGAGCATCTTGTGTTTTGAGATAAATAATGCATAATGTGACAGTGAATTGTCATTTTCAGCATCACATGCTGCTTTAGTGAAAGGAGTCCCCTGAATGGCTGCACTATTAGGGCTCAGTCACACATGGGGTTGGAGGGCAGTAAAACTGCGGCTCATCTACTACCCCCTTTAGCTGCACCACTTTGGAGGCAGCGCCTAGAGGTTTACACATGCTGCAGCTGTAAAGCTTTGCTTCAGAGCTGTGGCAGGAATTATAATTCCTGTATGCCCACTAATCTTTACTAATTCAAGTTAGTTGGGGTGCTTGTGTGGGGTCCAAGGGGTTAAAGCAGGTGGTGAGGAGGCAACACGATGCCTCCTCACTGCCTGTTAAATGCTCTATGAAGAGTGATACGAGCACAAACCACTCTTCAAAGAACATCGCACATGTGAGCGAAGTGACGCTATGACCCGTGTGGGGGTGATCAAAGACACTGCGACTGGTGTGGTGGTGATAAGGGACACAGGGACTGGTGTGGCATTGATCAGGGACATTGAGTCTGGCCTGCGGGTGCTCAGGGACACTGGGACTGGTGTGGCAGTGATTAGGGACACTATGACTAACGTGGCACTAATCAATAACCAAATAATCATTCACAGAATGAACTTGCATGAGATATATAAGTGTCAGGACACATTTTGCTTAAATATCGCATGTGATCCTGAAACTGTCAATTCAGTAGACAATTTTGTGGTATTTACCGCAAAACACTGAACATGCTTGGTAAATACCGCATGAAAAAGTGTTAAAATCCATTTACAGGAGGAAACAAATAATTAAATGCATATGGAATTTAAGTAGTGGTCCAGGCATGCGGTAATGATGGAAGTGATGACTTTGGTCATCATCCCTGAATGGGCAGGGCATGGAAATGTTTAAAACAACTCTATATAATAAGCATTTGGCTGGTCAAAACCTGATTTTTCTGCTGGATGTTGCATTGTTCTCCCTTACATCCCTAATGTAGCTATTTGAGTTTCAGGCCATTCTAAGTAGGCCGAGGAAAAGAAGAAGAGCGGTTGTCATGTATCCATGTTCTTTAAGCAGTACATCTTGCTGGATCATTTCCCTGAAGCAAAAGTGTTCTCTAAATTTTGTCTTACTATGGACCTCATTATGCTTCTTTTTGGGGAACTGAGGTCTCCTATCAGATGATAGGAAAAATATGAATGCAATCTATACACTGGGGGGAGAACCTCTGGGGGAATCTAGGATGGAAAAGAACTTGGGGTTCCTAGTGGATGATAGGCTCAGCAATGGCATGCAATGCCAAGCTGCTGCTAATAAAGCAAACAGAATATTGGCATGCATTAAAAGGGGGATCAACTGCAGAGATAAAACGATAATTCTCCCGCTCTACAAGACTCTGGTCCGCCCGCACCTGGAGTATGCTGTCCAGTTCTGGGCACCAGTCCTCAGGAGGGACGTACTGGAAATGGAGCGAGTACAAAGAAGGGCAACAAAGCTAATAAAGGGTCTGGAGGATCTTAGTTATGAGGAAAGGTTGCGAGCACTGAACTTATTCTCTCTGGAGAAGAGACGCTTGAGAGGGGATATGATTTCAATTTACAAATACTGTACTGGTGACCCCACAATAGGGATAAAACTTTTTCGCAGAAGAGAGTTTAATAAGACTCGTGGCCACTCATTACAATTAGAAGAAAAGAGGTTTAACCTTAAACTACGTAGAGGGTTCTTTACTGTAAGAGCGGCAAGGATGTGGAATTCCCTTCCACAGGCGGTGGTCTCAGCGGGGAGCATTGATAGCTTCAAGAAACTATTAGATAATCACCTGAATGACCGCAATATACAGGGATATGTAATGTAATACTGACACATAATCACACACATAGGTTGGACTTGATGGACTTGTGTCTTTTTTCAACCTCACCTACTATGTAACTATGTAACTATGATAGCGGGAGAGGTGGTGGGGGTATCTTATCTATCATTCTCACATTTGCTTGCTAAGGCCCTGTAGGGTTTCTGACAAATTGCCCCCAAATATATCTACCTGCCTAACTCACGTCAGGAGTGGGATCAGATAAGGAATGATTTCTATGCTGTAGCTGAGATTCCCAATGTCATGGGTGTCATAGACTGTACCCATGTGCCTTTTTTTGCCCCCTCTGATAAAGAACACATCTAACGTAATAGAAAGGGTTACCACTCCATAAACATGCAGATATGTTCATCAGAAATGTCGTCACTGGCTTCCCAGTAGACATGTGCAATTCGTTTAGTTCTGAGTTCGTTTTTTAATGAATTTTGACAAATTCTTAATTCGGAAATATCTGAATTAACGAAAACCCGTTTAACGAATTTTCCCGAATATTCGTAAACTCAAATATTCAAAAATTTGTAAATTCATACATTCGTACATTCATACATTCGTAAATTCGTACATTCGTAAATACGTAAATACGTACATTCATAAATTCGTACATTCATAAATTTGTAAATTCGTACATTCGTTAATTTGTAAATTAGTAAATTAATGAATTTGTAAATTTGTAAATTCAGAAATCTGAAATAATAATTAACTAATACTAACGTAACTATTACTAACTATTAAATTATAGGTATTGTAATTTCCTTTCAAATTTGGCTGTTAGTGAACGTAACACATACAAATTTATCCGAAGGTACGAATGATCCGAAATAATGAATGCCATATCCAAACGGATGGAACGTAATGAATTAATAATAATAAATAACAATAATAATAAAAACTTTTTATTATTATTATTTATTATTAATTTGTTCCATTCCATTTGTTTAGATGCAACATTCGTTATCTCGAATAATTCGTAACTTCAGATACATTTGTATTTGTTACGTTCACTAACAGCCAAATTTGAAAGGAAATTACAATACCTATAATTTAAAGGGGTTGTAAAGGAAATTTCTTTTTTTTTTAATAACAAACATGTTATATTTACCTCCATTGTGCAGCTCATTTTGCACAGAGTGGCCCCAAACCTGGTCTTCTGGGGTCCATTGATGGCTGTCTCAGCTTCTCCTCGCAAGAACTAATCACCTTCATGCAAGCTCTCTCGCATGGTGGTGAGTTCTTGCAGGTGCGCTCCCGTGATACAGCCGGTGGCTATAGCCGCTCACTGTATCACTTTGCCCCGCCCCCCGGCATGCCGCGTCATTGGATGTAATTGACAGCAGCGCGAGCCAATGGCTGTGCTGCTTTCAATCCATCCACTCTAGCCAATCAACGGCCAGGCTGAGCGGTGAAGAGGACATGAGGGGCGAGTGCAGCAGGTTTAGGGGCTCAGGTAAGTAAAACGGGGGGCTGGGGGGGCCGCTATTGTCAGATGTTTTTTCAACTTAATGCATAGGATGCATTAAGGTGAAAAAACGTGAACCTTTACAACCCCTTTAAATAGTTGTTACTATTTCAGATTTTTCGAATTTTTGGGTTTTTGGATTTTCAAATTTCGAATTTACAAATTTCCGAATTTTCTAATTTACAAATGTACGAATTTACGAACATACGAATTTTCTAATTTATGAATTTACAAATTTACGAATGTCCGAATGTACGAATGTACGAATGTACAAATTTATGAATTGCGATCATAACAAATGACCTGAAAAACGAAAAAAAAATAAACGAATGAAACGGAAACTAACACATTTTATGGCAGTGCACATGCCTACTTCCCAGGACCTGACCATGATGTTCACATATTAAGGCAATCACAGCTCTACCCCCATTTTGACACTAACAGAATAACCAGAGGCTGGATTCTTGGTAAGAAATTTTTCATATGCAAATATGTCTCAATGCATGCCACATACATCATACATGTAAGTCTATGTTCATATGTTACACTCCTGTGTTCCCTCCTCAAACCTCGTACACCAAATATACACAACACAGCCTTGGCTGCTAGAGAAATGGATTAACCAGATCATCAACCTGGTGTAATTGACACTTTACATATGGCCTAAGGCAGGGGTAGGCAACCTTTCAGAGGTTGAGATTTACCTGGACAATGTGGAGGAAATCAAAGATCCCGGGTTGGGGGGTGTGGGGTCTACTGTGCGGGACCCTTAAAAAAAAAAGAAGTAGGGCACATGGGCAGCAGCACCTAACATGGATGCTTAGTTCGGGAGCTCTGTCCCACTCCAGCCGACCAAAGCCCTCTAGAGCAGCGGGCACCCACGATCGGCACCCAGACAGACCCTTGCAGCAGTGGACACCCCACAGATTACCCTGATGTCCACAGGGGCTGCAAGAAACCACTGAAGCCAATTTGGAGCCGACGAGCCACAGGTCACAGATCCCAAGATGGCGGCCGATCCACCACTGCTAGCTCCAGCATGCCTGATCAACATGCTGGCTGCTTCTCCAGCTCCTGTACACTCTCTGGGACTAACTATGAGTACACCTCCCCTGGGTTCTGTGTCCCCTGCCTCTACAGAATCACTAATTGATCATACCCTGGAGGACCTGGGTCTTTCTCCAATGGAGGCAGGCCCTCCCCAGTCTCGGCAGCTATTACAGCCAGGGGATTTGGGACTAGCACAGCCAGTGGCTGTAACGGACTTATTTGCTAGATTTGCTGAACTACTTGACAGAGGCCTGCACAACACTGCTAACAAGATCACTAGTGACATTAAAGCAGACCTCCAAACCTTAGGATCCGGCATAGAAACCATGGGAAATAAACTAGAATCCACAATTGCCAGAACAAACCAAAATACAGACTGCATCCAAGTCCTGCAACATCCACTTGAGACAGCCATGGCTAAAATAGATGACCTTGAGAACAGAAATAGGAGATACAACTTCAGGGTTCGGGGGCTCCCAGAATCCTATAAAGACATCACTGATACCATGTGTGCTTTCATTAAGGAACTGATCCCAGATATCCCACAGCACAGATTGGAGCTAGACCAGGCTCACAGGGCCCTTAAGCCCCCCCGTTCAGATGGACTCCCAAGAGATATAGTGGTAAAGCCACATTTCTATGTTGTCAAGGAAGAAGTGATGCGTAAATCTCACTCACTGCCCAAGCTCTCCTTCCGGGCCCATGAGCTCCAGATATTTGCTGATCTGTCTCCCTCTACCATTCAAAAACGGAGAGCCCTGAAACCCCTGCTCAAGATTTTGACAGAAAGAGATATCAAGTATTGGTGGCTTTTCCCATTTCAACCTTAACTCATCTTCAAAGGCAAAGCCTATACGTTTTCTTTTGTGCAGGGAGAAAAACTCTTGCTACACCTAGGCCTCATTCGGCATGATCCACAACAGCATTCCCATGGCTCCGCCTCCAACTCTTCAAAACTACAACTTCTCTCAAGCCCACTGACACCGGTTTAGGAGAACACCAAATCCAAAAAGTCCAAGGAAGCACTCCCCCCTGAAGGGTTCAAGTCTGTCGATCCTCATTTCCTTTCTGACTGCCGGGAAGACTCTGCTCACCTGTCGGAGCTCTATGAGCTGACTTTGTATCTCACACTCTTGCGCACCTTCGTAGAGGCGGATCTTTGTGGTTTTTTCCATTCAGGAACTACTTTGATGGTTGACTCATATTTAGGATGTTAAGCACTAAAGCTTCTAATAGCGAGATGGAGTGGAGGGTCAGTTTTCTATCCCACAGTTTCCTTTATCTTTGCCTCCCAGTGTGAGCTGGCTTGTTTTTATTTTGTTTGTTATGTGTTATTTCCCATCATTCCACTAGGGGTACAATCCCTAGTAGACTCTGATTTAAGGGATTCTGGGTTTGGAGTTCCTAATCCTGGTTTTGGCCTCCTCAAGAGTTGCTCACCTTCCCATATGGCCCTTTTTACCCCACAGCAGCCCTACTCCCCCTCCCCAACTTCCCTTCCTCTTCTCCTCCCCCCCTTTCCTTCCACCACTTCTATCCCTTCCATTCCCATTCCCCCCATTCTCCCCATAAAGACACAGGTTCTCAAGGTTCTTGTTTACACTGGTATACACTGCTGGGGCGCTTGTGCTGCAGTTTGGCACTAGTCCATTGTTATAAATTTTTTCCTGTTTTATGGGATGCCTCACGGATGGAGTGGTGCTCCTCCTCCTGTCTTGAAGAACAGGTATCTTTCCCTTCTCTGGACAAGATTGCTCCCTTCCTTGCAGAAGGGACACTTTAGGTTTTCACATAAGGATGGAGGATTTGCCTCCACCCTACGGGAGACTCTCTTGTCTTCCATCTCTCTTTCTCTTTTTCTTTTTCTTCCTTCCTCCTTTGCCTCTCTAACTATTGTTCTTTTGCAGTAACTGACTTGGGGAGAGCCTCAAGACACGTAACAGCGGAGCCGGAGAAATCGCTCCTTCATGGTCATTGCCAATGGACCTGTGGGGTCTCGGTGATAAGTGCCTTTGTATTGACTGTTTGGTTCACCCTTCTGCTCTATGGCTGACACCCCCCCCCCAGTACCTCACCCTTAGGGTTGTATCTCACAATGTTCAAGGTCTGAATTCCCCAGTCAAAAGGCAAAAAGTCCTACAATACCTGCACAAACATAAAATAGGCATTGCCCTCTTACAAGAAAGACATTTTCTTAAACGATACTGCCCTACATTTATTCATCTCAAATTCCATATCTTTTACTTGGCCAACGCTGATGCCAAAACCAAGGGTGTTGCAATCCTTTTCTCCCACAAGTGCAAATTTACCCTCAAATCAGAACTGAAAGATCCTGAGGGCAAGTACATTTTTATCAAAGGAGTACTTGTTTGATCAGACATATTCATTTGTTTGTCTAACTGATTGTCAGCAAGTTTAACACGCCCACACTTGAAGCCCCACCATTGCACCACCAGGAAAGATTAGAGATTTTATTAAAGCTGCCCCTTTAAATTAATCAAATTGAAAACTGTATTTACCCTCTACCTAAAATATAAAAGTAAATAGTGGCACTGGTATTGAAATATAGCAATCGATACTGTAACATAAACAAACATAAATAAAGTAACACCCTGTCACAAGTGAAGGTCACTGTGAACATAAATGACAAAAGTGACAAAGAGTCCATAAAATAATCCAAATTTTGACTCCGTGACTTCAAAAGTATGTTTCTATAGCAGTTGTATTATTCCAGATCGTCCACCACACCGCACGTGAAAGTGCCTTCGCTCCCCTTAAGAAACACACTCACCAGCTTTAGGTGCCTTGCACTCTCATGCTCGGCATATACACTTTTACCCTCAAAGGGTTAAATCATCTCATTGAAGGTACAGTCATAATTGGGGGGTACCAGGGCCCAGACAAATCTCGGCCTCTGGGGAAACGTATTACCAGACCCTCTAGACAGAGCCTGCGTATTTCTAAAATCATTTACCAATATGGTCTGGTTGACATCTGAAGAGAAATTAACCCAACATTGACAGACTACACACACTACTCTATCCCACACAATTCATTTGCCAAGATTGACCACATATTCCTTGCCACTGCCACAATCCCGCTGAGTTCTAAGTTTTTAATTAGAGACTCTGCCTGGTCGGATCACTCTATGGTTTTCCTGACTCTGCAGTGTCCCTCGGGTCTTAGATCAGGCGGACGCTGTTGACTCAATGAGTCCATCATTAGTGATCTGATCGGGGTTAAGGAGATCAAAAGCGTGATTTTAGATTACTTCCAAACTAATGATACTACAGATGTCACCCCCTCATGTCTATGGGCAGCTCATAAAGCCACGATCAGAGGGAAGCTTATCCAAATAGCCTCCCAGATTAATAGGGCTAGAAGACTCGACATTGAAAAGCTGGAACAGGAATTTTCCACTCTATCGAGAAAACACAAGGGGAATCCGAAATCTGTACCTATCGAAAGTTTAGATTCAGCCTGCGCGGTACTGAACTTAGCTCTGACGTCTAAGGCTGAAAAATGGTTCAGTTGGCAAAGGACTTGATTCTATTGCCAAGGCGACAAAATTGGCTCCAATGTTAGCTAGGAGACTGACGCCGAAGTCCAGATCCTTTGCTGTTCCCAAAATTAAAATTAGTGGAGGCACATTGTCCCAGAACCCTCAGCGTATCATGGGGGAATTCCATAACTTTTATAAAACACTTAATAGTGCGGGAGAACACCCATCTTAGCTTGAGGTGGATCAGTTCCTTGATAGTATACAGATTCCCAAACTGGAAGATCATCACTGCCTGAACCTAGATGCCCCAATTTCGTCGGGAAGAAGTGAGCGCTGTCATCAAAAATTTAAAATCGCAGTCAACTCCTGGCCCCGACGGGTTTTCTACCCCCTACTACAAAGCATTTTCTGAAACATTAGCACCCTACATGGCCCGGTTTTTCAATGCTCTAAGATGAGGAGATACCCTAGATAGCTTGTTAAACACAGCTTATATCTCGGTCCTCTCTAAACCGGGTAAGGACCCTAGTTCGGTAAGCAACTATAGGTGGATTTTGCTCATAAACAATGATTTGAAGATCCTGACTAAAATCCTTGCAGACTGCTTATCCACTTTTATTAGCCTTTACATTAACAAAGATCAAGTGGGATTTATACCTGGGAGACAGGGTCAAATTCACCGGGCAATTGACATTGTATCCCTCCTCAACGCAAATTGAGATAATGATACCCCTCGGGAAGGCTTTTTCCTCTCACTGGATTTACAGAAAGCCTTTGACTCGATCTACTGGCCCCACATCTTCTCCACCTTTAAACGTTGGGGTTTCAGAGAATTGTTCATCAATATCTTTTCATGCCTTGTATTCCACCCCAGAAGCCCTGGTGCGCTTGCACTGATTTTACTCAGAATCTTTCCAGATATCTAGAGGCACCAGGCAAGGATGCCCACTCTCGCCGCTTATTTTCGCTATAGCAATTGAAACCCTAGCGGTAGCAATTAGGGATAGCCGGGACATTCATGGCATTTAGTGCGGTTCCCACTGCCACAAATGGACATTATTTGCAGAGGATATACTCCTGTTCATCTCTTCCCCGTTAATTTCTCTCCCAAACATTTGCCGGCTATTGGATGACTTTGGGAAAATCTCGGGGCTCCTAGTCAACTTTGATAAATCCCAAGCACTTAATATCCCGGCGTCGTTACTCACTAGACTTGAGGACTTTCGATTCAACTGGAGTGACTCATCAATCGCTTACCTAGGATTTTCCTGATGGCCAAGTTTTAACACCTCTATCAGTCCAATTATCGCCTATTTAAGAGACTAGAGTCTGAGCTATCCAGGTGGTCGCAATTCTCTCTTTCCTGGCTGGGCAGAATCAATGGGATAACAATGATGCTACTCCCTTGCATCCTATACTTCATTAGGTCTCCTCCTTTCCCTTGGTCAAGGCTCACCTTAAAAAGTTTCAAGCCAAAATTATTATATTCATTTAGGGTAAAGGGGGCTACCGGCTCCCTAAATCGGTCCTATTCTAAGCGAGGGATAAGGGTGGTCCGGGCCTTCCAAATCTATTTTGGTATTACCAAGCTGCACAACTTGCCCAGACCTCAGTAGCTTACTCTTGCAGGGAATTGCCTAATTGGATATATTGGCCTGAGAATCTGACATTTCTCAACAGTGGGAACTGGAGATATGGAATAAGAATTTTTTTAAGTCATATAAGGGGGTTCTTAACACTAAGCTTGCAGAAGCGAGTATAAAAGTTCTATTCAGTTGGTACCTGGTTCCATCTAGACTAGCTAAGCTCTACCCAGCATCATCCCCACTTTACATGTATGGTGGGAATGTCCCAGAATACAGAGTTTCTGGAACAAAATCTTCTCCTTGATTCGTAAGGTCACGAACGTTCCAATACAGAAATCTCCTCACATAGCCCTTCTTAACTTCCAGGTAAGTGCTGCCTCCAAGAGTATACAACACCTTATCTTTTTCATCCTTTTGAGAGCCAAACTTACTCTAGCCAAATCTTGGATAGCAGGTATACTCTTGGACCGCACTGAGAAATTTGAAACAATATGGGAACCTTGGGCAACCTTCATAAAGGTTCCCCTACACCGATGACCTCAAACCTGTTGTGCACTTCAGCTCACCTGCAAGCACTCTCCCCTAGTCGGCCCTTCTTTTTTCATACTTCTTCGGTTTTCTTTCTTTTCTCTCCTCTTCTCTTCTTTCTTCGGTTATGGCTACAGGCCCTCACCTTAGCAGTTTTTACTAGTATTGGTGTAAGGTTGCTTCTAGGAAGTTGGCAAGGTTGCATTATATATAACGTTATTGCCTTGGGGTCTAATTTCCTCAATACTCAATTTCTGAATGTTAGCTAGTTACTCTCTTGTTGATCGACCCAGGTGGGGGGAATCATCCTGGCCACAGTTTGTTCCCATTAGGGGTGGCTGGTTTGACTTGCTGGACCTCCTTTTCCAACATTCTCCTTAAGGTCAGATGTTCAGTCATACATTTTATGCCTTGGCTTATATTTAACATTGTTACGTATGTTGCATGTTTTTGCCCTTTACTTTAAGTGCCATAAAGTTTCTCTTACACCAACTGTATTAATGGCCATGTTGACCGATGCAGGACAAATGGTCCTATTCAAGCTTTTGTACTCTGTCTTATGAAAATTAATAAAAATATTGAAATATAAAAAAAAACTATCACGCTCCTAATAAAAAGACAGCATCACAGTAGTGTCCTCTGTCCCTGTCACATCACCATCACACTGTAGTATGCTCTGCTCCCCATAGCAGTGTCCTCTGCCCCCCTCCCCCCACAATAGTGTTCTGTACCCCAAGACAGTGTCCCCTACTCTCTTCACACCCACCACTGTAGTGTCCTCTGCCCCACTCCCCCCACAGAAGTGTCTTGTACCCCCACAATGATGTGTCCTCTGCCCTCTGCACATCACCCCCCACCCTGTAGTGTCCTCTCCCCCCACAGTATTGTCTTGCACCCCCCAATGCTGTATCCTCTGCCCCTTCACATCACCCCTCCCCCACTGTAGTGTCATATACCCCACAATGCTGTGTCCTCTCCACTTCACATCACCCCCTCACACCGTAGTGTCCAGGGGAGGGCTGGCAGCCTTAGGCCTGGGGGGCAAGTCCAGTCAAGTGGCCCACTGAACCACTGAATCAGCTCACCATCACCAGTGGCCATCAGCGCAGCCTCACCAGTGCCCATCAGTTCAGCCTCACCAGTGCCCATCAATTCAGCTTTGCCATTGCCCATCAGCTCAGGGACCTGCTGAGCTGGCACAGGCAACTGCTATCGCTGAGGAGAGAGACCCTGACACCCACAGCGACCCTGATACCTGCAACTGAACCCCACATCCCAGCTACTCCCCGCACACCCTATTTACCCTGCCCCTGGCCAGTGCCCACCTAGTAGCCTAAAAATAGCCCTCAACACTGTGGTTCCTGCTGTGAGCTGGCCATGGCCTGTTGATCCTGCTGGGAGCTGGCCATGGCCATCAGGACCCACAGGCCAGTGGAATGCACAGGCCATGGCTAGCAGCCAGCAGGCTCCCTGCTGTGGGTCAGTGGGTGGGTGGCTGGCTGGCACAGTGCATCCTGCTACAGGTGGCTGGCCTGGCTCCCTGCTGTTAGAAAGTGTCCCTTCCAGGCCCCATTAGAGACTACAACAGAGTCTAATGGGAACTGGAGGGGGGTCTCTCTCTAACAGTGTTCATTAGAAAGTCTCTGTTAGAGAGAGACCCCCTCCAGGACCCATTGGAGACTTCAAAGGAGTCTAATGGGACCTGGAGGGGGTCTCTCTAACAGAGGCCCATTCAGTGTCCATTATAGAATCTGTTAGAAAGAGTCCCCTCCAGGTCCCATTAGAGACTGAAAAGGAGTATAATGGGACCTGGAGGGGGCCTTTTTCTAACAAAGTGTACAGTGAACACCTTCATTCACTCTGGTCCTCATGGGACCCCCTCCTTGTGCCATGACTCTCACCCCTGCCCCAACCTCTCACAAAGTAAAAATAAAATTGGCACTGTGTAGCGCTCCTCTTACCTTAACTATGGGTACTGCAGCTGTGGCTGACTCCTGCATCCTCTGTGGCTGGCTGGCTCCCACGTCCTCTGTGGCTGGCTCCTGTTGGTGGCTGGCTGGCTCCTGCATCCTCTGTGGCTGGCTGGCTCCCGCATCCTCTGTGGCTGGCTCCTGTGGGTGGCTGGCTGGCTCCTGTTGGTGACTGGCTGGCTCCTGTTGGTGGCTGGATAGCTCCTGTTGGTGGCTGGCTCCCACGTCCTCTGTGGCTGGTTCCTGTGGGTGGCTGGCTGGCTCCTGTGGGTGGCTGGTCAACACCCTGCTGTGGCTGACTGGCTCCCTGGTGTGGGTGGGTCACTGTGGGTTGCTGGCTGGCATCCTGCTATGGATGGTCACAGTGGCTGGTTGGCTCCTGTGGGTGGCTGGCTGGCACGCTGCTGTGGCTGGCTGGCTCCCTGCTGTGGGTGGGTCACCATGGCTGGCTGGTTTCCTGGTGTGGGTGGATCACCGTGGGTGACTGGCTGGCATCTTGGCCCTGCTGTGGGTTCGTCACCGTGGGTGGCTGCCTGGCACCTTGCTGTGGGTGGCTGGCCTGGATCCCTGCTGTGGGTCAGTGGGTAGGTGGGTGGTTGGCATGGTGCACACTGCTGAGGGAGGCTGGCCTGGCTCCCTGCTGTGGGTCAGTGGGTGGCTGGCTGGCATGGTGCACTCTGCTGCGGCTGACAGAGAGGGGGACAGAGAGGGGTGGGCTGACAGAGAGGGGTGGCACTGACAGAGAGGGGTGGACTGACAGAAAGGGGTGGACTGACAGAGGGGGGGCTCTGAAAGAGAGGGGAGGCACTGACAAAGAGGGAGGCACTGACAGAGAGGGGGCACTGACAAAGAGGGGTGGGCTGACAGAGAGGGGGCACTGACAGACAGGGGCGGGTTGACAGAGAGAGGCGGGTTGACAGAGAGGGGTGGGCTGACAGAGAGGGGGGTTGATAGAGGGGGGTGACAGAGAGGGGCGAGCTGACAGAGAGGGGTGAGCTGACAGAGAGGGGGGCACTGACAGAGAGGGGTGGGTTGACAGAGAGGGGCGGGCTGACAGAGAGAGGGGCGGGTTGACAGAGAGGGGTGGGCTGACAGAGAGGGGTGGGCTGACAGAGAGGGGAGCTGATAGAGAGGGGTGGGTTGACAGAGAGGGGGGCTGATAGAGAGGGAGCTGATAGAGAGGGGGGCTGATAGAGAGGGGTGAGCTAACAGAGAGGGGTGGGCTGACAGAGGGGGGCCGGCTGACAGAGAGAGGTGGGCTGACAGAGAGGGGGGCTGACAGAGAGGGGTGGGCTGACAGAGAGGGGGGCTGACAGAGAGGGGTGGGCTGACAGAGGGGGGCCGGCTGACAGAGAGGGGTGGGCTGACAGAGAGGGGGCTGATAGAGGAGATGCTGACAGAGAGAGGCTGATAGAGAGGGAGGGCTGACAGAGAGGGGGGCTGACAAAGAGGGCCAGCTGACAGAGAGAGGTGGGCTGACAGAGAGGGGGGCTGACAGAGAGGGGGGTTGACAGAGAGAGGTGGGCTGACAGAGAGGGGGGCTGATAGAGAGGGGAGGGCTGACAGAGAGTTGCCGACTGACAGGGGGGCTGACAGAGAGGGGGGCTGATAGAAATAGGAGGGCTGACATAGAGGGGCGGGCTCACAGGGAGGCTGACAGAGAAGGGGCTGATAGAGAGGGGGGCTGAAATAGAGGGGTGGGCTGACAGAGGGGTGAGCTGACAGAAAGAGGGGCGGGCTGATAGAGAGGGGGTACACTGACAGAGAGGGTGGGCGCTAACAGAGGGGGTATACTGACTGTGAGGGGGTAGATGAGAGTGAGACCTCAGAAGACACTCAGCGCGCCAGGTAGAGAGGCAGGACTCCTGCAGCAAGTGGTCGCAATCACCCACAGACCAGCCCTGCCTCCACACATGACCAGCTCCACCGGGCCAATCGCAGGTGCCCATACATGACCCTCATAGGGCACTCGCATGGACTACAGCTCCCAGAATGCCACAGCATAGCGGCTTTCTGATAGAACACCCCGCTGCGACCGTGCCCCTGGCCCGACTTCTTCCGAAAAATTGAAAAAAAAATAGTCAGTGGGCTTCCACCGGCCATTTTGCATATATGTTGGGACGGCCTGGGGGGAAATTGCCACCCTGCCCCCCGGCCCAGCCCACCCATGGTAGTGTCCCCTGCCCTCTTCCTCCCCCAGTACTGTCCTGTGCCACCAAAACAGTGTTGTCTGACTCCCTTCACATTAAGCTCCCCATAGTATCCTCTGTCCCCCTTCCATTAGTGTCCCCCCACATACACACAGCTCTGTGTAGGTAGCACTTACCTGCCAGTGTGTGTTTATCAGAGCTGCCAGAGTTAATAATAGCAAGCTGGTGATTGGTTGCTAGGACCGCCTAACTGAGCAACTCCTGTACCCGCCCCCCATCCAGCTCTTACCACCCGCTCTCCATTCTGAAGTTAACAGGAGAGCTGCAGAGGTTGGGGGAGGCAGAGCCGTGGTCATGATCCACCTGTCGCCCCCCCCCCGGTCTACTGGTCAATCGCAATTGACAGCTTGCCGACCCCCAGCCTAAGACATTCAGATTACAATTAGGGATGAGCCGAACACCCCCCTGTTCGGTTCGCACCAGAACATGCGAACAGGAAAAAAGTTCGTTCGAACATGCGAACACCGTTAAAGTCTATGGGACACGAACATGAATAATCAAAAGTGCTAATTTTAAAGGCTTATATGCAAGTTATTGTCATAAAAAGTGTTTGGGGACCTGGGTCCTGCCCCAGGGGACATGGATCAATGCAAAAAAAAGTTTTAAAAACGGCCGTTTTTTCAGGAGCAGTGATTTTAATAATGCTTAAAGTCAAACAATAAAAGTGTAATATCCCTTTAAATTTCGTACCTGGGGGGCGTCTATAGTATGCCTGTAAAGGGGCGCATGTTTCCTGTGTTTAGAACAGTCTGACAGCAAAATGACATTTTGAAGGAAAAAACTCATTTAAAACTACCCGCGGCTATTGCATTGCCGACAATACACATAGAAGTTCATTGATAAAAACGGCATGGGAATTCCCCAAAGGGGAACCCCGAACCAAAATTAAAAAAAAAAAATGACGTGGGAGTCCTCCTAAATTCCATACCAGGCCCTTCAGGTCTGGTATGGATATTAAGGGGAACCCCGGCCAAAATTTAAAAAAAAAAAATGACGTGGGGTTCCCCCTAAATTCCATACCAGACCCTTCAGGTCTGGTATGGATTTTAAGGGGAACCCCGCGCCAAAAAAAAAAAAAAAAAACGGCGTGGGGTCCCCCCAAAAATCCATACCAGACCCTTATCCGAGCACGCAACCTGGCAGGCCGCAGGAAAAGAGGGGGGGACGAGAGTGCGGCCCCCCCTCCCTCCTGAACCGTACCAGGCCACATGCCCTCAACATTGGGAGGGTGCTTTGGGGTAGCCCCCCAAAACACCTTGTCCCCATGTTGATGAGGACAAGGGCCTCATCCCCACAACCCTGGCCGGTGGTTGTGGGGGTCTGCGGGCGGGGGGCTTATCGGAATCTGGAAGCCCCCTTTAACAAGGTGACCCCCAGATCCCGGCCCCCCCCCCTGTGTGAAATGGTAAGGGGGTACATAAGTACCCCTACCATTTCACGAAAAAAGTGTCAAAAATGTTAAAAATGACAAGAGACAGTTTTTGACAATTCCTTTATTTAAATGCTTCTTCTTTCTTCTATCTTCCTTCATCTTCTGGTTCTTCTGGCTCTTCTGGTTCTTCTGGTTCTTCCTCCGGCGTTCTCGTCCAGCATCTCCTCCGCGGCGTCTTCTGTCTTCTTCTCCTCGGGCCGCTCCGCACCCATGGCATGGGGGGGAGGCTCCCGCTCTTCTCTTCTTCTCTTCTTCTTTTCTTCTTTTCTTCTCTTCTTCTCTTCTTCTCTTCTTCATTTTCTTCTCCGGGCCGCTCCGCAATCCATGCTGGCATGGAGGGAGGCTCCCGCTGTGTGACGGCGCTCCTCGTCTGACAGTTCTTAAATAACGGGGGGGCGGGGCCACCCGGTGACCCCGCCCCCCTCTGACGCACGGTGACTTGACGGGACTTCCCTGTGGCATTCCCCGTGACGTCACAGGGAAGTCCCGTCAAGTCACCGTGCGTCAGAGGGGGGCGGGGTCACCGGGTGGCCCCGCCCCCCCGTTATTTAAGAACTGTCAGACGAGGAGCGCCGTCACACAGCGGGAGCCTCCCTCCATGCCAGCATGGATTGCGGAGCGGCCCGGAGAAGAAAATGAAGAAGAGAAGAAGAGAAGAAAAGAAGAAGAGAAGAAGAGAAGAGCGGGAGCCTCCCCCCCATGCCATGGGTGCGGAGCGGCCCGAGGAGAAGAAGATAGAAGACGCCGTGGAGGAGATGCTGGACGAGAACGCCGGAGGAAGAACCAGAAGAGCCAGAAGAGCCAGAAGAACCAGAAGATGAAGGAAGATAGAAGAAGCATTTAAATAAAGGAATTGTCAAAAACTGTCTCTTGTCATTTTTAACATTTTTGACACTTTTTTCGTGAAATGGTAGGGGTACTTATGTACCCCCTTACCATTTCACACCCGGGGGGGGCCGGGATCTGGGGGTCACCTTGTTAAAGGGGGCTTCCAGATTCCGATAAGCCCCCCGCCCGCAGACCCCCACAACCACCGGCCAGGGTTGTGGGGATGAGGCCCTTGTCCTCATCAACATGGGGACAAGGTGTTTTGGGGGGCTACCCCAAAGCACCCTCCCAATGTTGAGGGCATGTGGCCTGGTACAGTTCAGGAGGGAGGGGGGGCCGCACTCTTGTCCCCCCTCTTTTCCTGCGGCCTGCCAGGTTGCGTGCTCGGATAAGGGTCTGGTATGGATTTTTGGGGGGACCCCACGCCGTTTTTTTTTTTTTTTTGGCGCGGGGTTCCCCTTAAAATCCATACCAGACCTGAAGGGTCTGGTATGGAATTTAGGGGGAACCCCACGTCATTTTTTTTTTTAAATTTTGGCCGGGGTTCCCCTTAATATCCATACCAGACCTGAAGGGCCTGGTATGGAATTTAGGGGGACCCCCACGTCATTTTTTTTTTTTAATTTTGGTTCGGGGTTCCCCTTTGGGGAATTCCCATGCCGTTTTTATCAATGAACTTCTATGTGTATTGTCGGCAATGCAATAGCCGCGGGTAGTTTTAAATGAGTTTTTTCCTTCAAAATGTCATTTTGCTGTCAGACTGTTCTAAACACAGGAAATATGCGCCCCTTTACAGGCACACTATAGACACCCCCCAGGTACGAAATTTAAAGGGATATTACACTTTTATTGATTGACTTTAAGCATTATTAAAATCACTGCTCCTGAAAAAACTGCCGTTTTTAAAACTTTTTTTTGCATTGATCCATGTCCCCTGGGGCAGGACCCAGGTCCCCAAACACTTTTTATGACAATAACTTGCATATTAGCCTTTAAAATTAGCACTTTTGATTTCTCCCATAGACTTTTAAAGGGTGTTCCGCGGCATTCGAATTTGCCGCGAACACCCCAAATTGTTCGCTGTTCGGTGAACTTGCGAACAGCCAATGTTCGAGTCGAACATGAGTTCGACTCGAACTCGAAGCTCATCCCTAATTACAATTATGTTCATCAATGAAAACCATAATGTAGGGAAGAAATGTTCCTGTTATTACCCATCATGGTATCCTATTGCTGTTAGAAAAATTAATTTTTCAAACTGGAAAGTCTGGCTATCCTTGTCTGCCCTGGCTGCTAACACCACTCTTGAGGTGTTCAACATCTGCATAATCTTGCTACAATGCAGCAATTGCTAAGACAAGATGTGTCTTCGAGCAGACCTTTGAGGTTTTTAAAAGCAGATTCTGCTGTATGGTTTTCTGTGCTATATCTCTGAAAAAGTTAGCAACATGTTTTTGGCCTGCTGTATCCTTCATAACATAACCCATCATGCAGGATTGCTGCTGGATATTGAGATTCCAGACACTGATAAGATCCTATTCCACCAATCCCTGAATCTGATCACAAATAGTGTGGCCATCAAGTCCAACAGTGCTTCATACAAAGCTATTTTTCAAGATATGCATCAAAACTTACCCTGTACATCTTACCAGGTAGTTTTTTCTGTTTTTGGTCAAAAGGCTGTGGTTGTTGCAAAGGAACACAGGAAGTGACCACATATCAAGCTGTCTAGGACCCTCTCACTTCAACACAAGCTGCTCATTTCAGTTCACTTCTTTGGAAGCTTAGAACCTATGCTTGAACATACTGTATGTCACATGTACTAGCATTACACTCATTCTACACAAACATCTTTGGAGATATCTTAGGCAAATATTTATGCCACACAAAACCATTCATGTATGCTTGCTTACAAAAACTGTCATCAAAATAAATAAATAAAAGCATAAAACCAATAATAAGTTGGCCAGCAATATTACTATTGGGCCAAACAACCAGTGGTAGACCAGAACTGTGTAAATCCACTGTATTTGCAAGTTATGGGGTATATGCCAAAGGAAGGTAGGTGTCCTGTCTCACTTTGATACACACTGCTAAACATCTTGTCTTATGATGAGATGTTTAGGTTTAAAGAACTAGCTCAACATTGTCTAGAACAGTGGTCATCAACCCTGTCGTCAGGGCCCACTAACAGGCCAGGTTTTATGTATTACCTTGGGGAGATGTAGACTAGAATACTGCAATCACGGAGCAGCAAATTATATCACCTGTGATGTATTTCAGTTATCCTGCAAACCTGGCCTGTTAGTGGGCCCTGAGGACAGGGTTGATGACCACTGGTCTAGAAGTCAAACATAAATGTGCATGTGCTAAGATAAATGAGGCTGTTGAAATGCTTACCATGTGCTCCACCAGATCAAGATTGTTTGGCTTCTCTTCTGATGAGCTCTCTTCCGCTATCTCTCACTTCTGCCAGGGCCCTGAGAAGTGTGCACTGGAAAGAAGCACTGCCCGCTGAATATGGCGATACCTATAGCAAATGACTGCATAGTTTGGTGCGGAAATTACCGCAAAACACAGCAAAATAGCTCATGCTGTATTTTAGGAGTGTTTTGTGGTGAATGCCAAAACACTTTTTGAGCGGTATTTTACTGTGACACTGTGAGTGCGTATGACATGGAATGTCATATGCTGCGGTATATCGCAAGTCAGTCACTGACTGCCATAAGTGCTCACAAAAAAGAATCCCATTAATTATTGCTCTAACAATTAGTTTTTGAGACCATACAAAATATTATTATAGTGCAAAAAAAGATGTATTGTAACAATATAACAGGTAATAAAATAACATTTACTTTACAAATGTTAAAGATTTCACCTTTTCCCTTTTAAATGTTTTGAGATGGCTACACACACAAATTAGTATGTGTATATAGAGCGAGGGGAAAAGTGTTCTACCTGCCTTTTTTATTAATAAGAGGGCTGATAATTGCTCTTGCTGTGTTATGTAGTTTAACATTATTGATTAAAAGGCTTGTTTAGAGTAGAGTTACAAAAACTATTAACCTAATGTTAACAAAGCTCTGAATTAAAATAAACACTATTCACCAAGTGAAAGCACAAAAATCTATTGTGAGCATTTAATGTTTCAGATTGAAAACACTTTATATATCTAATGCAGATAAGGAAACAAAACACCGTTTTGTTCTTTCAATTGTTGCTTATGATTTGCAACAATAAATCTGTGCTTTAAATCATCCATTCTGAAATCATGTCAAGCTTCAATAGTTCTGTTTCAATACAAACATACGGGAATAATATTTTATGGCTATTTTTTTTTTTTATATAACCACAATTGCTTTTTCCAGTGCATCGGTTTGAAAAATGTCCTATTTATATTTGTAAATTCAAATAGCAGTAAAGTCATGTAAACAAAAATATTAAAAAAAAGTTAAACGTAGTTATATTGTCAAATTGTTCAAAGTAAGTTGGCAAAGAGATGTAAACACTGTCAGCAGAGGATAATGTTTTATCTTAACACAGATCAACAGAAACTTCATTTGTTTAGTTCATTTATTTTTCTGCTGCTTGCTATGTAAAAAAAATGTCTTTCCTGACAGGCAATTAATTGTATTTAGCCATGATAAAATGTGAAAAACCATGTAACATTTAAAGTGGAACTATAGACAATATCAAAGATGACATACAGTATATGATATAGTCTGTGACTAGCAATAACTCAGCAGTGTTTGGTTTTCTGACAGTAAAGGCTGGGTTCACATTTCTGGAAATTGGATATATTTTTAAATGCATCTGATTCAATTCGTATAACATGTAAATGTGACCGGCTTTTAATGGAGCTGGTACACACATGTGTGGTATGGCCAAGGTATGGTTTTGGAAAGGGTCCTGTGCATTTTTGGGTCCAGTTCAGAAGTGAATTCAGGTAAAAATTTGCACCTAAATCACACTTGAACCGGTAAACAGAAAATCACCGGACTGCAAACCGCAACCACATATTTGTGAACCCAGCCTTAAACTTAACATAGTTTCATTGTGTGTTGATTCTTCCAGTAAGTCTGTTATTTTCCATCTTTCTGTAACAATCCAAGCTGTCCAGCAAAAGTGACATTTAGAGTACAAACAAACTATTTACAATGCAAAGAGTGCTAATGGTCAGTGTTTATTCTTGTAGATGAAAACTTTATCCCAAAAGGAAAAAAAATGTTTCTGTAACTGCTTAAAAAGTGTTAGCTGGAGTTAGGCTTTCATTTATCCCACATGTACAGTCAGGTCCATAAATATTGGGACATCGACACAATTCTAATCTTTTTGGTTCTATACACCACCACAATGGATTTGAAAAGAAACAAACAAGATGTGCTTTAACTGCAGACTTTCAGCTTTAATTTGAGGGTATTTACTAGTGGTGCGCATCTTAACTGGCCTTGCGATTCGATTCGATTGTGATTATCATGTCAATGATTCAATTCCGCAATGCATCACGATTAGAGCGCAAGTGCGCATGGTTTTCATCATAAAAATTAAAGCGGTCAGGAGAACGCCATTTTATTTAATTTGATCTGTTCTTTAAAAAAAAGACAACACTCCCTGCATGTAGCAAAGTCTAAACACAGCAGACAACAACTTAAAGGAGCTCCAGGCTCTCCCCAAAATACTAGGGGAGATGGTCAAAGACTTTAGACATGGTACAAGAGATGGTCAGAGACTGCAGACCTACTGCAAGAGATGGTCAGAGACTGCAGACATTGTCTGCAGTCTCTGATCATCTCCTGTACCATGTCTGCAGTCTCTGACTATCTCCTGTATTATGTCTGCAGTCTCTGACCAGCTGAAGAAAGTCAGAGACTGCGGACATGCTACAGGAGATGGTCAGAGAGACTACGAACATACTACAGGAGATGGTCAGACTGCGGAGTGCATACATACTACAGGAGATGATAAGAGACTACAGACATACTACCGGAGATGGTCAGAGACTACCGACATACTACAGGAGATGGTCAGAGACTACAGACATACTACAGGAGATAGTCAGAGACTGCGGACATACTACAGGAGATGGTCAGAGACTACGGACATACTACAGGAGATGGTCAGAGACTGCAGACATAATACAGGAGATGATCAGAGACTGCAGACATGACACAAGAGATGATTAGAGACTGCAGACATAGTACAGGAGATGATCAGAGACTGCAGACATAGTACAGGAGATGATCAGAGACTGCAGACATAGTACAGGAGATGATCAGAGACTGTGGACATACTACAGGAGATGATTGGTATCACTGTCCAGAGTTACAGATCCCAGAGGAGGGGGCAGCACTCTGAGGTTACATTGTCCGTTCAGGAGGGAACAGCGCCAGGTGCAGCCAGCCGATCAGCTTGTCATTCCAGCAAAGACACTGCTGTGCGAGGGGGGCGGGAGGGGGAGGAGCCGGAATGACATCATGCATAATCGATTATGCCGGGATATGGCATTGTTTTCGAATCGGGGAGGGTATAATCCCGATGCATCGATGCGCCGATCATTTTCAACACCCCTAGTATTTACAACCAAATCAGGTGAACGGTTTAGGAATTACAACAGTTTTTATATGTGCCTCCCACTTTTTAAGGGACCAAAAGTAATGGGACAGATTAACACTCATCCATCAAGCTTTCACTTTTTAATACTTGGTTGCAAATCCTTTGCAGTCAATTACAGCCTGAAGTCTGGAACGCATAAACATCACCAGACACTGCGTTTCATCCCTGGTGATGCTCTGCCAGGCCTCTACAGCAACTGTCTTCAGTTCCTGCTTGTTCTTGGGGCATTTTCCCTTGAGTTTTGTCTTCAGCAAATGAAATGCATGCTCAATCGGTTTTAGGTCAGGTGATTGACTTGGCCATTGCATAACATTCCACTTCTTTCCCTTAAAAACCTTTTAGTTGCTTTCGCAGTATGCTTTGGGTCATTGTCCATCTGCACTGTGAAGCGCCGTCCAATGAGTTCTGAAGCATTTTGCTGAATATGAGCAGATAGTATTGCCCAAAACACTTCAGAATTCATCCTGCTGCTTTTGTCAGCAGTCACATCATCAATAAATACAAGAGAACCAGTTCCAATGGCAGCCATTCATGCCCACACCATGACACTACCACCACCATGCTTCACTGATGAGGTGGTATGCTTTGGATCATGAGCAGTTCCTTTCCTTCTCCATACTCTTCTCTTCCCATCACTCTGGTACAAGTTGATCTTGGTTTCACCTGTCCATAGGATGTTATTCCAGATCTGTGAAGGCTTTTTTAGATGTTGCTTGGCAAACTCCAATCTGGCCTTCCTATTTTTGAGGCTCACCAATGGTTTACATCTTGTGGTGAACCCTCTGTATTCACTTTGGTGAAGTCTTCTCTTGATTGTTGACTTTGACACACATACACCTACCTCCTGAAGAGTGTTCTTGATCTGGCCAATGGTTGTGAAGGGTGTTTTCTTCACCAGAGAAAGAATTATTTGGTCATCCACCACAGTTGTTTTCCGTGGTCTTCCGTGTCTTTTGGTGTTGCTGAGCTCACCGGTGCGTTCTTTCTTTTTAAGGATGTTCCAAACAGTTGATTTGGCCACACCTAATGTTCTTGCTATCTCTCTGATGGGTTTGTTTTTTCAGCCTAATGATGGTTTGCTTCCCTGATAGTGACAGCTCTTTGGATCTCATATTGAGAGTTGACAGCAACAGATTCCAAATGCAAATAGCACACTTAAAATGAACTCTGGACCTTTTATCTGCTCCTTGTAAATGGGATAATGAGGGAATAACACACACCTGGCTATGGAACAGCTGAGCAGCCAATTGTCCCATTACTTTTGCTCCCTTAAAAAGCGGGAGGCACATATACAAACAGTTGTAATTCCTAAACACGTTCACCTGATTTGGATGTAAATACCCTGAAATTAAAGCTGAAAGTCTGCAGTTAAAGCACATTTTGTTTGTTTCATTTCAAATCCATTGTGGTGGTGTATAGAGCCAAAAAGATTAGAACTGTGTCGATGTCCCAATATTTATGGACCTGACTGTAAATTCTGTGCAAATCTACTAGCACATCTAACACTACCCTCTCCATAGGTTGACAAAGCCGCTGTCCAAGGGTGACTACATTGCCCCTCCATGGAAACAGTGGAGTGGAGTGATTGTAGCCACCGTAAGACAAGAAATGTGATACTGGCGGATTACCAGGTAAATATAAAGGAAATAAAAACCTATAAAGGGAAGCTAAACCAGCAACCACATCTAAGGATCAATAAACTGCAATATATTCAGGTTTTGATTTTTAATTTAGTTAAGCTTTAACATGTATATACCATGGCTGTATTGTACCTAGTGACAGATGGATGGCTGGACAGACTGGCAGATCATTTATAGGAAACAGGTCCCAGCTAGATGTGTGCATTATCTGTATATCCAGCTCTCACACCTGTTTACCCCCTATGAACCAAACTATGTTTTCACATGTCTGTTCATGAGTCCATAACTTTGTAATTACTTATGATAAAGAATTGATACATATATTGTTTTTGGGGGCCAAAAGGGGGCTTTCTTTTGACCCTAATGTCCTCTGAGAATTTTTTTAATTTCTTTGAATTTTAAGGGGAAAAAAGTAAAAATCTGGGGGGAAAAATTTTTTCAAGTTTGATCAGTAATATTTTGAACACAAGTACCATTACTGTGGGGGAAACATACATTTTATTCTGCTTGTTCTATTTACTGCAACATTAAATTACATTTTTGGTACAAAGCATGTTAAAGGTTATTTACAAAAGAAATAAAGTTTTTAGGGTTTTTTTTGTATATATTTAATTTTTCTCATAATGCATCAGTAATTTAACCATTTTGTGGCACGGGTGCACAAAACAATGTACCGGCCACCTCCTGGCTGCCACTTACCCCCTCCTCCTTGCTGAGACTTTCCTGTGTATGAAAATGGGACATGGTTTTAGTTTTTTGGTCATCAATCACACACAATTTTGAGCTCTTAACTGTTGCAAATTGAATATTAACAAATAGATAAGACTATTATTCTGACCCCAGCATTTTTCATCCTTGTCCCAAACATTTTTGGCTACTATTGTCTATTGATATGTAAACCACTTTGTTAAATCAGAAATTTGTGATCAGTAATACCATCTTGTTAACATCATTAATTTTTTGACAAGAAATATGTTGAACAATGCTATACCTGGCTCAAGCTGGGCTCCTCCACTTCTTCCTGAATGGAAGGCCCAGTTTGGACCTCGGAAGCCTCAGCTGAGATGGAAGGAAGAGTAGAAGGAAGTGTGGAAGGAAGTGTTGAGAGTGATGGCCTGATTTCAGTCTGGTCTGACAAAAAATGCAGTCTGTCATAATACCAGAGCCTGGGGACATAAATGTAATCTGCTGCTGCTCCTGATCTCATGAAATCCTGCACCTACTTGTGCTCCCTATTATACCTTAGACCAATTTTGGCCTTCAAATAGTTGATGTCTGCTGTGGGAATCACCGGCATCATCAATTCTAGCAATTGATCCAGTGCTGCCTTCCTCTTTATTTTATTATTATAAAAAGGGTGTTTCACCTGCCACAGACAGGGCAGCTCTCTGTATTTATCAATGAAGCTAGGGAGGAAGTCATGATCATTGAATCTCTGCAAGACACAACACAAGACAAACCCTAATGTCAGGCTAAACTCTCATAATCTTGTCCCAATATAGGCCTCAATCTATAAGCAGTATAGGATACTGATGCCCCAAGTTAAAATTGTACCTTCGTTAGCACGATCGGTGCCTTACGCTACTCCGTCCTCCGCTCACAGATCGTACGTACAACGTATGCGTGTTACGCTTTATATACCCTGCGCATGCATCAAACTCCGCCCGCCCCTGACCTACTTTCTACTATATTTCCTGCCCCTTCTCTTTTGGTGCAGCGGGAGAGCACATGGCGGAGACACAGCAGGTGCATGATACTAGCAGCAATGACGATGAAAGCCCAGAGCCAGAAACGTCCCGATCACGGAGGAGATATTAAGCCTCAAATATGTCCTTTGTAGAGATGGTGGACATATTGAAGAGGGCCGACTTTGATTGGAAGTATGGACTGTACCCAAACCCAAATGTGAGAAAGGCCAAGATCCTGACTAAAGTTGTGAGAAGTCTGCACAGGAATTTTGGGGTACGACGATCCAAGGAGTAATTGAGGAAACGCTGGTCAAACTTGAAATTGAGGGAGCACGATCAGTACAGAAGGATCAGAAAAGTGCTGCAAAAAAGTAAGTATTTGTTGTGTGTTCCTATTATTATTATTACTTTCCTGCTGCTCCATGTGCTTTTCTTTACTGTTGGACAGTTTAAAAGGGCAAGTTTCAAGTTTGTGGGCACGGTAATCTTTCATAGTAATCATCATTCGTTCGCCCACTAATACAATGTTTTTGGCAGATACAGGTTAACTAAATTTGTTCAGGCCTATTTGTATTAAAAGAAGTTTATTACATTGTTGTCTAGATGTGTTTGTAACTAGAATGAAAAGCAAACTTGAATCAGTGTAAGGAGAGGACACTCAGCAGCTGTTTACACATCTGGACGCAGGAGCACTAGTGTGGGACACCAGAACACCCTTTTTAGGGTGTCCCACACAGGTGTTCCAGTGGATGCTAGGGGTTTCTCCATGTGTGAAACTTTACCAAAAAGGGTAAGTATTCCAGCTTTAAGAAACGGAAAAAAAATCATGTCTTCAGCTTGGAACTCTGCCAAAACAGACAACTGTACGACACTTCCAAGCAATGTTTCATATTCTTATTTCTTGCCTCAAATATCTGTGTGCTAATTATACCTTTTTTTTGATTCATAAAGGGGAGAAAAGACTCCGGACATCTGAGGACACCAGGAACCCCCCACCTCCTAAAGAAGGGGAAGTCACCACACCACAACATGAGGATGTGGATTCCGACGTACATGAATTGGGCGAAATAGTGATCACAACAGGTGAGTGTCTGAGACCACAGCTTCAGGTAATAGATGTATGCCTGCATATTTATAATACATGGTGTGTTTTTTTATTTTAGGTGATGTGAATGTTGTGGAAGAAAAAACTAATTTCACCAGTGCAAGTGCACAATTACTCATCGGGGAGATAATGGTGTACAATCTGGATTTAGAAAATATAAAGGAAAACATCAATGATGTTCAACAAAAAATGAAGAACATCGTTGATGTTTTAGGCAGAATATAAAACACACAAAAATTGTACCGTTTTATTGTGTATTTTTGATTTTAAAAACAAGTTTTAAAGTATTTTGAAAGCCAAATTTTGAAGATGCACACAGTGTGTCAATATGTGCTATCTGCCATCAAGGGATATCAATGTATGCGTTTTGTGGGTGTAACCCCTTCCTCGCAACTCAAGTAGGTGAGAGGAAGGGGTTGCACCCCCGAAACACGTCCATTGATCCCCCATGATGGGAACTAGCCCATGTTGATATTAGGCATGGGATCAGGAGGGAAATCCCCATTTTGACTCTCAATTTGTGTGCATCTTCAAAATTTGGCTTTTACAGGGGTGACATCACCCCATCTGATGAAGGCAAGATCAACACAGTTTTGACATACTAATGTCTGATATGACCTTCACTTTATCAAAGTTGAACTTTGTAAGTTCATGAGTTGTGTATGTTATGGTTTGAAACATGCCTGTTTAACCCAAAAAAACGATATTTCTAATGTCAAACAAAAAAATGTTATACACCAAAGATGTTGGTTTGTTCAAAAACCCTTTTCTAAAATGCATATGTGAATGTGCACGGAGCAAAATGTTTTCTACTCAACAATATCTGGTGTCTTTCAATGCTCAATACCAGTTTTTTGAGTAAGTTGGTGTTTACAGTGATAATGGGGGTATTTACTAAAGGCAAATCCACTTTACACTACAAGTGCACTTTCAGTGCACTTTCAGTACACTTTCAAGTGCACTTGCAGTGCAAAGTGAATTTGCCTTTAGTAAATAACCCACACAGTGCTCTAAAATTGGCCCCAATCAGGCCATTTTAGGGACTCAAAACAATTAATTCATGGTGCTGAAAAGTATGCTTATTTTAATCATTAATGCATTACATACATTAACAACAAAAACAATGTGTGTGTGAAGCAGACCTACAACATAATAGTTAGCAGAAGAAGAGATTGTCACCTCATGTATCAAATAAATTACGTTTGCTCTATTGAAGAAAATGGCCAAAAAGAAAAGTCCATTGGAGAACCTAGGAGACAGCTAAAAGAAACACAAGCAGTAAATCAAATGAAATATTAGTTCATTTTAAAATAAAAATGTAATTTAAAAATATTTTAGACATTTGCTGGCATATCAATGCCCCCCCTACGTGCAAAGTACTCAATATATTTTTGTCTGACTTTGCGGGAGCTATGAGGGGGGCAAGCCAGGACAGCCAGCTTCATTCCACATATACCCATGCCATGTGTGAGCAATATATCATTTAGTGACAATCTTGTGTAAAATAAATAAATACATTTTAATTTTCCTGCAACTTGTGGCAAAACATAAAATATTCCATGGACTCAACAAACATGCCTCTCAGCAAATAGCTTGGGGTGTCTACTATCCAAAAAGGGGCCATTTGGGGGGTTAACTGTCCTGGCATTTTATGCACAATATTAGAAGCTTATGCCACACATCACCCACTCTTGTATCCACTTGAAGACAAAGAAAAGGCCCTACAGATTGCATGTGTTGCAATTTTTTTTTTACACAGTATTTGGGCAGCGATTTTCCATACGCAATTTGTTTGGAAAAAAAAACACTTTTTTCTAATTTTAATGCACTAAAACACACTATATTGCCCAAATGTTTGGTAAGGTATAAAAGATGATCTTATGCCGAGTACATAGGTACCAAACACAACATGCTTTAAAATTGTGCAAAACGGTGCAGCGACAAACTACCTACATTTTTAAAAGCCTTTAAAAGCCTTTACAAGTTACTGCTTTAGATCTATGACCTTTAGTCTACTGCTAAAATTACTGCCCTCGATCTAATGTTTGCGGTGATACCTCACATGCATGGCGCAATTGCTGTTTACATACGACACGAGACCGATGCTTGCGTTCGCCTTTGCATATGAGCACGGGAGGACAGGGGTGCTTTTTTTATTATTATTTATTTAGCTTTTTTTATCATTTTTATTGTTATCGCAGGGAATGTAAATATCCCCTATGATAGCAATAGGTAGTGACAGGTATTTTTTTTTTTTTTTAAATGGGGTCTATTAGACTCTAGATCTCTTTTCTGACCTCAAAGTATCTGACCACACCAAGATCAGTGTGATAAGATGCTTTCAAAATTTTCCAATGGCTCTGTTTATATCCAGCATAACCAAAGTCATCAAATACTTGTAGCTTCCGGTTTCTTAGGCCATAGAGATGATTGGAGCCATTCTGGTCTCCGAATCCGATTAGCTCTATGGTCAGCTGGCGGAACCGCTGGCTGCATTCTCAGGTTCCCCGGTGAGACAGGAGAGCCAGAGAAAACCATGGAAGACGGCGGGAGGGGGGAACGCCCCCCCACTGCTTGTAAAAGCAGTCTAGCAGCTAATAAGCAGCTAGGATTGCTTTTACATGAAAGCAGACAGCTGGCTGAAAAGAATGATACCAAGATAATACCTAAACCTGCAGGCATCATTCTGGTATAACCACTCAAAGTCCAGCAACATATTAGTACGTCGCTGGTCCTTGTTGGGCATATATTGTAATGTTTTTTTTTTCATGCAGCCTGTGGGCTGAACAAAAAAAGAGATTGATCGGTGGGTATGCCCACCATTAGAATACTGCCCTGCATCTACCCATGGGCATACAGTACATGCACCGTTTTTTTTTTAACTGTGGTGGTGAAATCACTTCCTACAGTGCTGGAGTCACTGATTTATGTATCGTGAGAGCAAACGCTGTTGCTGTCAAAATAAATAAATCAGCGCTGCAGCTGAAGGGCGTACCTACAAAGAAAATCATGATTAACAATAAAACACAGTAAACAGTAAAGTATAAAATAATTACATACAAACGGAGCAGAACAATAGAGAGAGAACAATAGAGAGAGAATATAGAGAGAAAATGACAACTATTTTTGGCTTTTTTATTATATATATATATATATATATATATATATATATATATATATATACACACACATATATATATATATATATATATATATATCTATAAATATATGTATATATATGTATAGATATATATATATATATATATATATCTATACATATATATATATATCTATACATACATATACATATATATATACCGTATTTATCAGCGTATAACACGCACCCCAAGTTTAGGAGGGAATTTTAAGGAAAAAACTTTTAGGAGGGAAGTTTAAGGAAAAAAAATTTACATTTAAATGCCCATCAATGCAGCCTTATCAGTGTCCATCTGCAGCCTTCCCCAGTGTCTTTGCCGCCCTGTGTCATTATTGCAGCCTTCCCTGTGTCATTGCAGCCTGTGTCATTATTGCTGCCTTCCCTGTGTCATTGCAGCCTGTGTCATTATTGCAGCCTTCCCTGTGTCATTACAGCCTGTGTCATTGCAGCCTTCCCTGTGTCTTTGCAGCCTTGTGTCTTTTAAAATTGGCGCTGATTGAGATACACAAAGCCGAGTGTACTTCGGTTAGACTCGGCTCTGCTCACAGTCAGGGGCGGGACTGCAAGAGGAGAGAAGCGAGCGCCGCTGACATACACAAAGCCAAGTGTACTTCGGCTATACTCGGCTCTGCTCACAGTCAGGGGCGGGACTGCAAGAGGAGTCGAGTCCAGCCAAAGTACACTCGGCTTTGTGTATGTCAGCGGCACTCGCTTCTCTCCTCTCGCAATCAGTGGAGATGGGCAGGACTGCAAGAGTAGTCCAGCCGAAGTACACTTGGCTTTGTGTATGTAGGCTCCGCTCACTCCTCTCCTCACAATCAGCGGAGATCGCCGTATAACACGCACCCACAATTTTCCCCTGATTTTAAGGGGAAAAAGTGTGTGTTATAAGCCGATAAATACGGTATATATATATATATATATATATATATATATATATATATATTTACATTTTTCTTATACTTTTTTACACTTTTTTGTAACTGTGAAGGTTCCAGGTTCGGGTCTCTAAAAATGCAATGGCATCTTTGGAGACCCTAGGATTGTGCAGTGCTGTACTCTATGCTAATACTCCACTGGTGTGTGGTAGCGTTGGAAACATTCACCGATGCAGAGACTAGGTTGGGACAATAAAAGCGGGTGTCACGCCTGTATCCGCATTTCCTACAGACACAACATCTTTGTTGGGTAGGGGTACCAGAGAGGACATATGGAAAATGCCTCTCATGCAGCCAGATCACTGCATTTGCATTGGGAAGTTGGGGAAACAGAAGGGCTGTGATGACCTCTTCCTGGAATTTAAGGAACGATCCAGTTTGTCCTGATGCTTTGTATAGCACATAAGCATTCAGCAGAGCCAATTGAAATAGGTATACAAACACTTTTTTGTACCAACATCTGGCTCTACGGACAATTAAGTATGGCGCCATCAATTGGTCGATGAAGTCCACCCCTCCCATATTAAGGTGGTATTCGTGGACACAGAGGGGCTTCACAACAACATCAGTCACCATTGGAATTTCGTCTGTCGTATCTGCGTGAAGCGAGGACAGAACAAAAACATTCTGATTATCCCTCCACTTCACTGAGAGCAAATTATTAAATCCCAAGCAGTCTTTCTCCCCCTGTCTAAGTTGGGAACCTACAAGCCGTTCGGGGAACCCCCCGCAATTAGATCGCACAGTGCCACATGCGCCAATTCCACAATCAAAAAGGTGACTAAAAAGTGGCACGCTTGTGTAATATTTGTCCATATACAAGTGGTACACCTTTCAGAATAAGGGTGACACCAAGTTCCAATCTTGCCAGCGCTCCCTATGTAGTCTGGGGAGTTCTCGGGCTCCACGTGACTATCTTTTCCCTCGTAAACCATAAAACTATATGTATAGCCTGTTGCCCTGTCACAGAGCTTATGCAACTTGACCCCACATCTGGCACGCTTGCTGGGAAGATACCGTTTAAAAGACAAGCGGCCAGAAAACTTAATTAGGGACTTGTCAACGCAGACAACTTAATCAGGAGTAGACAAGGCTGCAATCTGTTGGTTGAAGTGGTTTATGAGGGGCCGAATTTTGTGGAGACGATCAAATCCAGGGTTATCCCAAGGATGACAGAGGTTATTGTCGTTAAAATGCATAAACCGCAAGATTCTAGCCCTGGTCATGGAAGCAGAGAACATGGGCGTATGATGAATTGGGTCAGTGGACCAATATGACTGCAACTCACTCTTTTTAGTTATGCCCATGAGGAAGGATAGGCCCAGAAAGGTCTTAAATTCAGAAACCATAATAGGTTTCCAATCTCTGGTAAGGGTCAACTGGGGATTAGCGGTGAAGAATTGACCAGAATACTCGCTTGTCGGAAAGGTAACCTCCATCTACTTGTGTGTGCGGAGCCTGGAGCTGGCAGAAGTTCAGAAGAGGGGGGAAATCAAGCAACACCCCTTCCTCTCCCTAATCTGGATGGTGAGAAGAAGGGATCAGTCCAGACACGAACAATCGGCTGTGAGCTGTCAGTGCGAGGAGTCCTGTCCAGCGGTGCGGAGCAGCAGGAGCACCCCCTCGCGATCAGCCGTGCTGAATATTCCCCCCCCCGTTCTGTGTGGTGATGACATCTGACCAGATAAAACATCCAGACCTGTTGGTCATCAAGCCCTTTTGACCTGTATGGCATATGCTATTTCAGGCCACTACTTCTGGTAAGCCTCCATAGTTTCTGGTGATGGTCCTGGCACTGATTTCAACCTTCCGTGCACCTCTGGTCTCCTATGGTCCATTTATCTGCCAGGTTGCCGGGTCTAAACAATCCTTCTGCATGTTCAAGAAACACCTGTTTATCATCGCCTATGCACTGTTATCACAGACTTTTTGCTTTTTTATATTTCACCCATTGTGATATGGACTTTATATACAATATCGTTTCTGATGTTTATTTGAATTGAATACATATATGTGTTATTACCTTGTCCACTAGCCACTGTCACATGTGTTCACGTGGCATATTTTTTGTTCACATTGAAATGTTTGTTTTGAGGTCACCTAATTTTTAGGATTCTCGTATTTATTTACTATATATTTACAGAGCAAATAGCGCCACACTTTGAATTTTTTGAAGAATTGACCAGAATACAAATTGCTTTCGTCCACAATAGATCTATAGAGATCTTCCCCGAAAAACAGCAAATAGAAATCAAGTGACGTAAAATCCACCTGAATTCCGGGATGGCCAGTGATTTGGTAAAGTACGGGTGCTGCAGAAGTGGTGGTCTCTTAATTAGGATTGGCAGATGCAGCGGGAAGGGCATTATGGGCTCGAAGAGTCTTTGTCTTGTTGGTGGCTGTGGAACACTACTTGTGCTAGCCACCGCACCAGCTTGAACTGCACTTATGGAACTCGCCACATTACCACGTGATACTGCAGTGCTGGTTTGACTACGACCAAGGTGTACTGCTGGTGCTTGTCAGTTCACTAGAAGGATGAGCGGCACTAGTACTGGCTCTCTGCTCCACATGAGAGCCCTGCGGTTCTTGCACCTCAGCAACAGAAGAATGGGGTCGGGTACACCTGACCCTAGCAGGGACCATTACTCTGTCATCAGAACTATCTGTCAGGGTGCCGCTGCTGTTTACTGGTTCGTATACTAAGCCTGAATCTGCCAGTGAGAAGGCTTCCCCTTCGCTCTCATCTGTCATGCTCAGCAACGTGTACGCATCTTCACTAGTGTACTTCTGTCTGGACATTTTGGCCTCTAAATTTATAAGTACAACTAGTAGGACTCACAGACAAAAAGAGCACCTGATTGTCAGAGCCTGCTTCAGTCGCTACCAAAAAAACTGTTAGCATTTGCAGGGATCAGACCTGACTCTGCAAACACTGCAGTTATGTGTGTTGTGTTTTGTATGTGACAGTAATCGATTGATACTGCACTTGGGTGGGCTGGGCTGGGCAGAGGGGCTAAATGCAGCTTCTAGCAGGTATCTGGGCTGATCCTGCCAATGGCACATTTTTGGGAACCCTAAACTACTAGGGATCACTAGTATAGATCTGATCAGGTCAAAGGTATTGATCCATTCAGACACTATATTAGTAAGGGAGGTGTATGGTGCATGCGTGGGTGTTAGCACTACTGGCACGGCCTGGGATTGACCCTGACCCTAACTGACACTAAAACCTAACTGATGTCACCCGCTGGGCGATCAAGGGGTTAAACCTTTATTAGGTAATATATGGCGGGTGCCCTGATGCTATAAAAAAATAACTACCTAACCAGCATCACCCTTGACACTAATACGGTGATCACTGGTGACAGAGGATGAAATGGTTAACTGGGGGCAATCAAGGGGTTAAAACCTCTGTTCTGTAATATATGGGGGGTACCCTGGTGCTATAAAAGACTGATGGTGAAACTAACCAACTAACTAGCTAACTAGTGTTACCCGTGACACTAATACAGTGATTTGAAAAGAGATCTGTACACTATATTAGTGACACTGTGACAGGGGGTGAAAGGGTTAACTAGGAGGCGATCAAAGGATTAAACCTTTATTAGTTTAGGGTGTACCTTAGACCTACCTGGGCCTACTACTAGCTGCCCTAACGCTGATTAGTGTCACAAATGACACCAGCCCAGTGATCAGTGAAAAATCAGAAAACTGAACTTGGTGACACTGTGACAGGGAGTGAAGGGGTTAACTGGGGGGGGGGGGGGGGGGCGATCGGGGGTGAAATGTGTGCCTATGTGTACTGTGTTAGTGTAGTCTAGTGTAGTCGTTAGTGTAGCATACTCGCACAAATGCTTAGTATTGGCACCAATGACGGTATTGGTAACAGTGCAACCCCATTAAAACCCACTCTATTTCTACTAATACCTACTTTATAGGGTGTTAGAAAGGTGGCAGTGGGGTGCTAGGTGTGATAAGGATGACAGGAGGTAGGGTGTTAGAAAGGTGGCAGTGGGGTGCCAGGTGGGATGGACATCATAGCTGATTGCTGCATGTGTTATATAGAAGAGAGCAGTAGCAGTTTACAGTGGTGTTATCTTGTTTATGGAAATCACTGCCTCTTGACATCCACTATAGCCTGTGTCCTCATGCTTTTATAGGAAGCAGACAAGAGGACACACAGTTAACCCACAGATGAGCATTGATAGGTGGCACTGATGGGCGAGGATAGCCCCCATGGCAAAAAAAAGTTGGCTGAATACCTGCCACTGAGATGTAGTACGAGCCTACAAAAGGAGGCAGACTCCACTAGAAACATCTGTCTGGACAAGGATGTAATTGGAAACAGGAGTTTGGGGTTCGAAAAGTTACAGTGACGGTGAATCCTACACCTGGTCCTACTCTGCATTGCCCTGTGCTGACCTTCTTCCTTGCTTGATGTGTTGCAAACTAGGCCTCTCAAACTTCTTGTCAGACTTTCATCCCCATTGTTTGAGACTGCAGATTTTGCAATGGATACAGATGGAGATTCATGTTGAGTGAAGGACGAGGTGGAAAGGGAGGAGTGATAAGGAGGCAGGCCCTTTGCTGCTGACCAGTGTCATTCATATGTAGACATGTGCAATTAGTTTCTTTGCGAATTCATTTTTTGACTAAATTCAACAAATGTGTTAATTCTGAAATATTTGAATCAATCAAAAAACTCGTTTAACAAATTTTTCAAAAATGAAAATTTGAAAACCCGAAAATCTGAAATAAACTAATAAAAATAATAACTATTACGAACTATTCAATTATAGGTATTGGAATTTCCTTTCAAATTTGGCTGTCAGTGAACGTAAGTAACAAAAACGAATTTATCCGAAATAACGAATGCCGCATCTGAACAAATAGCATGTAACAAATTAATAATAATAAATAATAATATAATAATAACAAGTATAATAAAAACTTGTGTTATTATTATTATTTATTATTACTAATTTGTTACGCTCCATTCGTTATTTGGGATCATTCGTAGCTTCGGATAAATTTGTATTAATTTTGTTCACTAACAGACAAATTTGAAAGGAAATTCCAATACCTATAATTTAATCGTTAGTTATTATCAGTTAGTTATTTCAGATTTTCTCATTTTCGAATTTTCAAATTTTGGAATTTTGAATTTTGGATTTTTCCGAGTTATCAAAATAATGAATGGAACATAATGAATTCAAATTTTTCAGAAATTATGAATTTATTCAAAATAACAAATTTTGATGAATGAATGAATGATTTGTATAGCGCTGCAAATGCAAACTGAATCGCCTCAAGGCGCTAGATCCGTCCTGTGTTGTCCAGCTTCTTAGAAGAGGTAGGTCTTGAGTTTCTTCCTGAAGGCCTGATGGTTTTCTTCCATGTGAATGTGAGTAGGTAGAGTGTTCCATAATTAAATAGATAAAGTGATGCGCTCATAATATCTATAGGATATCCTACTATTCAATGTGCTGACAGGTCACATTCTACTTGTGGATACTTTGTTACAAACTATACAAAAACTTGAACAGTGATTAGCATAATATAAATAAATATAAATACAATGTGTTGAAAAGTCTGCTGTGAAAGTCTAATTGGAGACCTCCCGGAATACAAATCCAAAAGTTAGTTCATCATTTGTTCTTGTGAAATAATAAACAAACAAAAATATGTGGAAAAAGGTGGTGAAAAATTAGAGTGAAAAATATATTAAAACAGATATATTCAATAAATATGTAGTTGGTAACAATTATAAAAGGATTACAATTGTGTGGATTCACATACACCTTACTTGAAAAGTGTTCCATAGCCGTGGTCATAGCCGTTGATCATAATGAATGACCCAAAAAAGAACCAAAAAAAAAACGAATGCAAAGAAAATGAAAACAAACACATTTTTTGACAGTGCACATATCTATTCTAGGGATGAGCCGAACACCCCCCGGTTCGGTTCGCACCAGAACCTGCGAACGGACCGTAAATTTGCACAAACGTTAGAACCCCATTGAAGTCTATGGGACTCGAACGTTCAAAAGCAAAAGTGTTAATTTTAAAGGCTAATTTGCATGGTATTGTCTTAAAAAGGGTTTCGGGACCCGGGTCCTGCCCCAGGGGACATGTATCAATGCAAAAAAAGTTTTGGGAGCAGTGATTTTAGTGATGCTTAAAGTGAAAAAAAAGTGAAATATTCCTTTAAATACCGTACCTGGGGGGTGTCTATAGTATGCCTGTAAAGTGGCGCATGTTTCCAGTGCTTAGAACAGTCCCTGCACAAAATGACATTTTTAAAAGAATAAAAGTCATTTAAAACTGCTTATGGCTTTAATGTAATGTCGGGTCGCGGTAATATGGATGAAAATCAGTGAGACAAATGGCATGGGTACCCCCCAGTCCATTACCAGGCCCTTTGGGTCTTGTATGGATATTAAGGGGAACCCCGCACCCAAATTAAAAAAAGGAAAGGCGTGGGGCACCAAGGCCCTATATACTCTGAACAGCAGTATACAGGCGGTGCAAACAAGACAGGGACTGTAGGTTTGTTGTTAAGTAGAATCTGTTTGTAATTTTGAACTGGTACATTTTTAACGTGTTTAGCTCCAGCCAAAAAATCTATTTTTAAGCTTTTTTGAAAACATAGGTACGGATTATCGCCCCTGTGACATTTGTTTTGCTGTCTGTGCTCGTCTTCAGAAGATTTCACCTCACTTTCTGTCCCAATGACAAATGTTTTTAAAAAATTTGGGGTTTTTAGTGAAACAAGGATTGGTGTTAAAGCATCAGTGGAAAGGAGAAACGTTTTTCCCATATTAACTCTTATGCCCCGTACACACAGTCGGACATTGATCGGACATTCCGACAACAAACTCCTAGGATTTATTCCGATGGATGTTGCCTGAAACTTGTCTTGCATACACACGTTCACACAAAGTTGTCGGAAAATCCAATCTTTCTGAACGCGGTGATGTAAAACACGTATGTCGGGACTATAAACGGGGCAGTAGCCAATAGGTTTCATCTCTTTATTTATTCTGAGCATGCGTGGCACTTTGTGCATCGGATTTGTGTACACACGATTGGAAATTCTGACAACAGATTTTGTTGTCGGAAAATTTTATAGCCTGCTCTCAAACTTTGTGTGTCGGAAAATCTGATGGAAAATGTGTGATGGAGCCTACACACGGTCGGAATTTCTGACAACAAGGTCCTATCACACATTTTCCGTTGGAAAATCCGACCGTGTGTACGGGGCATTACAGGAGAGAATTTCCCTTCCTAGGGGTAGATTTCATCTCATTTCCTGTTGTCTCCTTCCATTTGCAAGTAGGAGTCATTCGTAAGTTGGATGTTTGAAAGTAGGGTCCTGCCCTATATACTCTGCAGAAATTTGGGCCTTAGGTGTTGGTGTTGCCACAACACTGTAAGCCCTCACAGGGACCTGCTGTGAAATATTAGATCAAGAATTGTAATTCCATGCCCCTGTTGAACAGGGGCAGAAAAATCGGGCCTTTGGTGATGATGGTGGTGCTGGTGCCACAACACTGTAAGTCCTCACAGTTACTCTTGGTGGGCGCTGGAACGGGCCCTGCTGTGAAATATTAGATCAAGAATTGTAATCACATGTCCCTGTTGAACAGGAAAAGAAAAATTGGGCCTTAGGCACTGGTGCTGGTGTCACAACACTGCAACCCCTCACATATACTCTAGTTGGAGCGCAGAAATTAGCCCTGCTGCAAAGTATTGCATCAAAAATTGTAATTACACACCCCTGTTAAACAGGGGCTGAAAAATTGGGCCTTAGGCACTGGTGCCACAACACTGGAACCCCTCACAGATACTCTAGTTGGAGAGCAGGAGTAAGCCCTGCTGCAAAGTATTGCATCAAAAATTGTAATTACACACCCCTGTTAAACAGGGGCTGAAAAATGTGGCCTTAGGCACTGGTGCCACAACACTGCAACCCCTCACAGATACTCTAGTTGGAGTGCAGGAATGAGCCCTGCTGCAAAGTATTGCATCAAAAATTGTAATTACACGACCCTGTTAAACAGGGGCTGAAAAAATGGGCCTTAGCCACTG